>NW_028159937.1:0-82721 GCF_964263955.1 Coregonus lavaretus | reverse complement strand
GAGAGAGGAGAGATAGGAGAAAGGAGAGAGATGAGAGAGAAGAAAGAAAAGAGAGGAGAGAGGAGAGAGAGGAGAAAAGAGAGAGAGGAGAGAGAGGAGATAGGAGTGAGAGGAGGAAGGAGCGAGAGGAGAGAGAGGAGACAGGAGAAAGGAGAGAGGAGATAGGAGAAGGAGGAGAGAGGAGGGAGAAAGTAGAGAGAGGAGAAAGGAGAGAGGAAAAATGGAGAGGAGATAGGAGAGAGAGGAGAAAGGAGAGAGAGGAGAAAGGGGAAAGGAGGGAGGAGAAAGGAGAAAGGAGAGAGAAGAGAGTGAAGAGAAAGGAGAGAGAGGAAAAAGGAGAGAGACGAGACATGAGAGGAGAAAGGAGAGAGGAGAAAGGAGAAGGAGAGAGAGGAGAAAAGAGAGAGAGGAGAGAGAGGAGAGACAGAAGAAAGGAAAGAGAGGAGAGAGGAGAGAGAGGAGGAAGGAGAGAGAGGAGATAGGAGAGAGAGGAGACAGGAGAAAGGAGAAAGAGGAGAGAGGAGAAGGAGGAGTGAGGAGAGAGGAGAGGGAAAGTAAAGAGAGGAGAAAGGGGAGAGGAAAAATGAGAGAGGAGATAGGAGAGAGAGGAGAAAGGAGAGAGAGGAGAAAGGAGAAAGGTGAGAGGAGAAAGGAGAAAGGAAACAGAGGAGAGTGAAGAGAAAGGAGAGAGAGGAAAAAAGAGAGAGACGAGAGATGAGAGAAATGTAGAGAGGAGAAAGGAGTGAGAGGAGAAAGGAGAGAGGAGAAAGAGGAGAGAGACGAGATAGGAGAGAGGAGAGAGAAGAAAAAGGATAAAGAAGAGAGGACATAGGAGAGAGAGGAGAAAGGAAGAGAGAGGAGAGAGGAGAGAGGAGAATGAGAAATAAGGGAGAGGAGAGAGAGGAGAGAGGAGAGAGGAGAAAGGAGAAAGGAGAGAGAGGAGAGAGAAGAGAAAGGAGAGAGAGGTAAGAGTAGAAAGGAGAGAGGAGAAATGAGAGAGGAGAGATAGGAGAAAGGAGAGAGATTAGAGAGAAGAAAGAAACGAGAGGAGAGAGGAGAGAGGAGAAAAGAGAGAGAGAGAGAGAGGGAGATAGGAGTGAGAGGAGGAAGGAGCGAGAGGAGAGAGAGGAGACAGGAGAAAGGAGAGAGGAGATAGGAGAGAGAGGAGAAAGGAGAGAGAGGAGAAAGGGGAAAGGAGGGAGGGAGAAAGGAGAAAGGAGAGAGAGGAGAGTGAAGAGAAAGGAGAGAGAGGAAAAAGGAGAGAGACGAGAGATGAGAGGAGAAAGGAGAGAGGAGAAAGGAGAAGGAGAGAGAGGAGAAAAGAGAGAGAGGAGAGAGAGGAGAGACAGAAGAAAGGAAAGAGAGGAGAGAGGAGAGAGGAGAGAGAGGAGGAAGGAGAGAGAGGAGATAGGAGAGAGAGGAGACAGGAGAAAGGAGAAAGAGGAGAGAGGAGAAGGAGGAGTGAGGAGAGAGGAGAGGGAATGTAAAGAGAGGAGAAAGGGGAGAGGAAAAATGAGAGAGGAGATATGAGAGAGAGGAGAAATGAGAGAGAGTAGAAAGGAGAGAGGAGAAATGAGAAAGGAGAGAGAGGCGAGAGAAGAGAAAGGAGAGAGAGGAGAAAGGAGAGAGACGAGAGGTGAGAGGAGAAAGGAGAGAGGAGAAAGAGGAGAGAGGAGAAAGGAGAGAGGAGAAAGGAGAGAAAGAAGAGAGGAGAAAGAAGAGAGGAGAATGGAGAAAGGAGTGAGACGAGAGAGGAGAAGGAGCGAGAGGAGAAAGGAGAGAGAGGTGAGAGGAGAGAGACGAGAAAAGAGAGAGAGGAGATAGGAGAGAGGAGGAAGGAGAGAGAGGAGAGAGGCGAGAGAGGAGAGACAGTCGAGAGGAGAGAGGAGAAAGGAGTTAGAGGAGAGAGGAAAGAGAAGTATAGAGAGAGAGGAGAGAGAGGAAGAAGGATAAAGAGAGAGGAGATAGGAAAGTGAGGAGAGAGAGGAGAAAGGAGAGAGAGGAGAAAGAAGAGAGGAAAAATGAGAGAGGAGATAGGAGAGAGGAGAAATGAGAAAATAGAGAGAATAGAGAGAGGAGAAAGGAGAGAGGAGAAAGGACAAAGGAGAGAGGAGAGAGAAGAGAAAGTAGAGAGAGAAGAAAGGTGAGAGACGAGAGGTGAGAGGATAAAGGAGTTAGAGGAGAGAGGAAAGAGAAGTATAGAGAGAGAGGAGAGAGAGGAAGAAGGATAAAGAGAGAGGAGATAGGAAAGTGAGGAGAGAGAGGAGACAGGAGAGAGAGGAGAAAGGAGAGAGGAGAAATGAGAGAGAGAAGAGAGGAGAAAGAAGAGAGGAGAAAGGAGAAAGGAGTGAGAGGAGAGAGAGGAGTGGGAGAGAGAGGAGAAAGGAGAGAGAGGAGAGAGGAGAGAGAGGAGAGAGACGAGATAGGAGAGTGGAGAGAGAAGAAAAAGGATAAAGAAGATATGAGAGACTACATTTACATTTTAGTCATTTAGCAGACGCTCTTATCCAGAGCGACTTACAGTTAGTGAATACATATTTTTTTATACTGGCCCCCCGTGGGAATCGAACCCACAACCCTGGCGTTGCAAACGCCATGCTCTATCAACTGAGCTACATCCCTGCCGGCCATTCCCTCCCCTACCCTGGACGACGCTGGGCCAATTGTGCACCGCCCATGAGTCTCCCGGTCACCGCCGGCTGCGACAGAGCCTGGATTTGAACCAGGATCTCTAGTGGCACAGTTAGCACTGCTATGCAGTGCCTTAGACCACTGCGCCACTCAGGAGTAACCCCGAGGACTAGAGAGAGAAGAAAGGAAAGAGAGGAGAGAGGAGAGAGGAGAGAGAAGAGAGAAGAGAAAAGAGAGAGAGGAGATAGGAGAGAGGAGGAAGGAGAGAGAGGAGATAGGAGAGAGAGGAGACAGGAGAAAGGAGCAAGAGGAGAGAGGAGAAGGAGGAGAGAGGAGAGAGGAGAGGGAAAGTAGAGAGAGGAGAAAGGGGAGAGGAAAAAGGAGAGAGGAGATAGGAGAGAGAGGAGAAAGGAGAGAGAGGAGAAAGGAGAGACGAGAAAGGAGAAAGGAGAGAGAGGCGAGAGAAGAGAAAGGAGAGAGAGGAGAAAGGAGAGAGACAAGAGGTGAGAGGAGAAAGGAGAGAGAGGTGAGTGAGGAGAAAGGAGAGAGGAGAAAGAAGAGAGAGAAGAGAATAGAGAGAGGAGACAGGAGACAGGAGAGAGGAGAGAGGAGAAATGACAAAGGAGAGAGAAGAGAGATGAGAAAGGTGAGAGGAGAAGTGAGAGAGGAGAGAGAGGAGAATTGATAAAGAAGAGAGAGGAGAGAGAGGCGAGAGAGGAGAGAGGTGAGGGAGGAGAAAGGAGAGAGAGGAGAGGAGAAAGGAGAGAGAGGAGAGAGGAGAGAGGAGAAAGGAGAGAGAGGAGAACGGAGACCGAGAGGAGAGAGGAGAGAGGAGAGAGGGGAGAGAGGAGAGAGAGGAGAGAGGAGAGAGAGAAGAGAGAGGAGAGAGGAGAGAGAGGAGAGAGAGGAGAGGAGTGAGGAGAGAGAGGAGAGAGGAGAGCGATGAGAGAGGAGAGAGAGGAGAAAGGAGAGAGAGGAGAGAGAGGAGAGGGTTGAAAGGAGAGAGAGGAGAAGGAGGAGAGAGGAGAGAGGGAGGAGATAGGAGATTGAGGAGAGAGGAGAGGGAGGAGAGGGAGTAGAGAAGCGAGAGAGGAGAAAGGAGAGAGAGGAGAGAGAGGAGAGAGGAGAAAGGAGAGAGAGGAGAGAGAGGAGAAAGGAGAGAGGAGAGAGAGGAGAGAGGAGAAAGGAGAGAGGAGGAAGTTGAAAGGTGAAAGGAGGAAGGCCAGAGGAGAGAGAGGAGAGAGGAGACAGGAGAGAGGAGAGAGGAGAGAGGAGAAAGGAGCTGGTAGAGAGGAGAAAGGAGAGAGAGGAGAAATGAGAGAGAAGAAGGGAGAGAGGAGAGAGGAGAAAGAAGAGAGGAGAAAGGAGAGAAAAGAGAGGAGAGAGGAGAAATGAGAGAGAGGAGAGAGGAGAGAGGGTAAGGAGGAGAGGGGAGAGAGGAGAGATGAGAAAGGAGAGAGAAGAGAGGAGAAAGGAGAGAGAGGGGTTAGGAGAGAGAGGAGAGAGAGGAGAGAGAGGAGATATGAGAGAGGCGAGAGGAGAAAGGAGAGAGGAGAAAGGAGAGGAGCGAGATGAGAATGGATAAAGGAGAGAGGGGAGATATGCGAGAGAGGAGATAGGAGAGAGAGGAGAAAGGAGAGAGAGGAGAGAGAGGAGAGAGAAGAGAGAGGAGAAAGGAGAGAGGTGAAAGGAGACAGAGGAAGTGACAAGTTCAAAGGTGTTTGAAGAGAGGGAGAGATATGGTTATGTACAAGTGAAGGAGAAGCAGGGATAAATGTGAAGAAATTGTCTGTGTGACCGACCAGGGTTTGAATCCGTGTTTTTACACGCTATGAACTGTGTTAGTTTGGTCAATAGCCTAAGCATTAGCTCAGGGAGCTGATACAAGTCTTCGGGTCTCAGGCGAATTTACCACCTCGTGTACACCTGCATTTGACTGATGAATTTTGAGCTTTTTTCAACCCTGATTAATATGTGTTTAATATTCTAAGTTCAGTGGAAGGTACTTTACTGTAGCCTATTGAATGAATTCAATATGAGAGAGGAAGGGAGGGAGGGAGGGAGTGAGGTAAAGGAGGGTTTAAATACTGTTTTCCCTCTTATTAACCCTAGTCATTCCCCAGTGGGCCCTGTGGCTTTGACACTGTCAGTCACCCGTCACTTCTGTCACATCTGTCAGTGTGTGTGTGTGTGTGAGTGTCGCACAGGGGATCTCATAATGATGTGCCATGTTGTACCATGAGGACTCTGAATATTATTTATAGGGGTCTCACCAAATAGGCCCATCCATCAAAAGTACTCAGTCAGGTGGAAGAGACAGGAAAAGACAGACGGGGAGAGAGCAACGTCATTGGCTGTGACATTTATCTACTCTCCTATTGGTTCCTCTTCCATTTCCTGGCTAGAGCTTCTGCCTCCTATTGGTTGGCCATGATGCAAGCAGTGTTGAAAGTTGAAGCTCATGCACTGTGTTTTGTACACTCAGTGTAAGAAGAGGTAACTGCTGGTGCACAACCACATTTCTAAATTACACCTTGTGTATTCTACTATTCTAACTCGCAATAGTAAGTTGAGACCCCAAGTTCCCCAAAATCAAAAAAAAAAAATATCCTCATATGTAGCTACGATCCTGTCACGCCCTGATCGAGAGAACTCTTGTTGGTTGGGTCAGGGTGTGAGTGTCGTTTGAGATCTATGTTATTAGATTCTATGTTTAGGATAGTATTTGTATTTCTATGTTTGGCCAGGTGTGATTCCCAATCAGAGGCAGCTGTCGCTCGTTGTCTCTGATTGGGGATCATACTTAGGTAGCCTGGTTGCCTACCTTAGTTGTGGGATCTTGTTTGTGTTCCTGTTAGGCTTGTTGTGTGTATAGCCCATTGGACTTCACGTTTTCGTTGTTTTGTTATTTTGTCAAGTGTTTATTGATCTTAATAAACATGTACGCATACCACGCTGCACCTTGGTCTGACCCGTCTCTCAACGATCGTGACAGATCCTGGATGCAAGCTAGAGTTTCTACCTGCTATTGGTTGTCCACGATGCAAGCCACTTGTGTTCGTTTGGTCCATCTATCTGGTAATAGGATATTATTAACTAATTGAATCATAGATTGGATTTATAGTGCCCTTTCCAAATGTTTTCCAGTTTGAATTAAGAACCAACAGCTTTGATTGGTTGTTTCTCAGCATTGTGTGTTTACAGCCAGGGGTCTCACTTATTTCAGAACCATAAAATGGAACAAGACACATCATTTCCATGCTATTACATATCAGTTCAATGCTATTACACATATTTCCCTGCAGTTACACATCAGTTCCATATTTTCGTAGATTACAGACTATTCATATTGGAGCAAAAGCAGTCTAATCTGTTGCACTGTGTTAAGCCTTCAATCTAAACTAAAGCAATTCATATCCATATCAGTCTCGTTTCCACAAACAAACAGCTGCAACTCTCCCCCGGATCCATCATTCTAAATTAGCTCAGCCTCTCACCCCTCTACTGACACCCCACTTTGAATCAAATGTAGTTTGTCTATGGCAGAGCCAATATGCTTCTTTGTTGTGCACTTTTGATCATATTATTTTTATGACCAAAGATGAACAAGAACAAAGGGCATCTTCTGTCTTTGATGTGTATTTTTCTTGTTGTCTTAAAATGATGAAACCGGCTTGATGTCAACAAACCCTGCTTTTCTCTCCCTCTGATCAGAGGGAACGTGATCAGTGGTTGCTGGTAGTGCAAGCCGTCATAGTACAATCACATGGTTCTGTCCCCATCCCCTGCCGAGTAATGGCAAAATGTAGATTTCCGCCTAAATAGACATACCCAAAAGTAACTGCTATTCATGTGTAATTATATGATTCTGACATGCAAACACTTGGTATATTTGGAAAGAAGATATCTGGGAGATTATGAGGAAATTATCAGAAGATAGACAGGAGTTACATAGTTCAGAATACACAAGATCAAGCACACATTTTCTGGAGATGGCGCCGGAGGGGATGGCTGCCGTTTTATGGACTCTTAAACAACCGTGCTATTTTGTTTGTTTTTTCGCATTGTTTGTAACTTATTTTGTACATAATGTTGCTGCTACCGTCTCTTATGACCGAAAAGAGCTTCTGGACATCAGAACAGCAATTACTCACCTTGAACTGGACAAATAATTTTCTTTAATGAGTCGGACGAGAGGGATTTGCTCCAGACACCCGACAGGGCCCTCATCCCCGTCATTCGCAGTAGAAAGAAAAGGAGATATCGAGGAAGGAGATTGGGGTGCCTGGTAAGGAGCCGGCGACGAGTGGCTAATCTGCCTTTGCCATCGATACTATTGGCCAACTTACATCCGCTTGATAGTAAAGTGGACGAACTACAGGCACGTAATTTATATCCTACCAACGGGACATTAAAAACTGTAATATCTTATGTTTCACCAAGTCGTGGCAAAACGAAGACATGAATAACATACAGCTGGCGGGTTATGCACTGTATCGGCAGGATAGAACAGCAGCCTCTGGTAAGACAAGGGGTGGCGGTCTATGTATATTTGTAAACAACAGCTGGTGCACGATATCTAAGGAAGTCTCAAGGTTTTGCTCGCCTGAGGTAGAGTATCTCATGATAAGCTGTAGACCACAGTTTTCGTCTATATTCTTCGTAGCTGTCTATTTACCACCACAACCCGATGCTGGCACTAACACCGCACTCAATGAACTGTATTCGGCCATAAGCAAACAGGAAAATGCTCATCCAGAGGCAGCGCTCCTAGTGGCCGGGGACTTTAATGCAGGGAAACTGACATCCGTTTTACCTCATTTCTACCAGCATGTTAAATGTGCAACCAGAGGGGAAAAAACTCTAGACCACCTTTACTCCACATACAGAGACGCGTACAAAGTTCTCCCTCACCCTCCATTTGGCAAATCTGACCATAATTCTATCCTCCTGATTCCTGCTTACGAGCAAAAACTAAAGCAGGAAGCACCAGTGACTCGGTCAATAAAAAAGTGGACAGATGAAGCAGATGCTAAGCTACAGGACTGTTTTGCTAGCACAGACTGGAATATGTTCTGGGATTCTTCCGATTGCATTGAGGAGTACACCACATCAGTCACTGGCTTCATCAATAAGTGCATCGATGACGTCGTCCCAACAGTGACTGTACGTACATATCCCAACCAGAAGCCATGGATTACAGGCAAAATCCACACTGAGCTAAAGGGTAGAGCTGCCGCTTTAAAGGAGCGGGACTCTAACCCGGAAGCTTATAAGAAATCCCGCTATGCCCTCTGACGAACCATCAAACAGGTAAAGCGCTAATACAGGACTAAGATCGAATCGTACTACACCGGCTCCGACCCTCGTTGGATGTGGCAGAGCTTGCGAACTATTACAGACTACAAAGGGAAGCACAGCTGCGAGCTGCCCAGTGACACAAGCCTACCAGATGAGCTAAATTACTTCTATGCTCGCTTCGAGGCAAGTAACACTGAAACATGCATGAGAGCATTTGCTGTTCTAGACGACTGTGTGATCACGCTCTCCGTAGCAGATGTGAGTAAGACCTTTAAACAGGTCAACAAGGCCGCAGCGCCAGACGGATTACCAGGACGTGTACTCCGAGCATGCGCTGACCACTGTCAATGTCTTCACTGACATTTTCAACCTCTCTCTCTGAGTCTGTAATACCAACATGTTTCAAGCAGACAACCATAGTCCCTGTGCCCAAGAACACTAAGGTAATCTGCCTAAATGACTACCGAGCCGTAGCACTCAAATCTGTAGCCATGAAGTGCTATGAAAGGCTGGTCATGGCTCACATCAACACCATCATCCCAGAAAACCTAGACCCACTCCAATTTGCATACCGCCCCAACAGATCCACAGATAATGCAATATCTATTGCGTTCCACACTGCCCTTTCACACCTAGACAAAAGGAACACCTATGTGAGAATGCTATTCATTGACTACAGCTCAGCGGTCAACACCATAGTGCCCTCAAAGCTCATCACTAAGCTAAGGACCCTGGGACTAAACACCTCCCTCTGCAACTGGATCCTTGACTTCCTGACGGGCCGCCCCCAGGTGGTAAGGGTAGGTAACAACACATCTGCCATGCTGCTCCTCATCACAGGGGCCCATCAGGGGTGCGTGCTCAGTCCACTCCTGTACTCCCTGTTCACTCATGACTGTATGGCCAGGCACGACTGCAACACCATCATTAAGTTTGCCGATGACACAACAGTGGTAGGCCTGATCATCGACAGCGATGAGACAGCATATAGGGAGGAGGTCAGAGACCTGGCCATGTGGTGCCAGAATAACAACTTCTCCCTAAACGTGATCAAGTCAAAGGAGATGATTGTGGACTACAGGAACAAGAAGAGGACCAAGCACGCCCCCATTCTCATCGACAGGGCTGTAGTGGAGCAACAAACTATCATGGTCCAAATACACCAAGACAGTTGTGAAGAGGGCACGACAAAACCTATTCCCCCTAAGGAGACTGAAAAGATTTGGCATCGGTCCTCAGATCCTCAAAAGGTTTGTCAGCTGCACAATCAAGATCATCCTGACTGGTTGCATCACTGCCTGGTATGGCAACTTCTCGGCCTCCGACCGCAAGGCACTACAGAGGGTAGTACGTACGGCCCAGTACATCACTAGGGCCAAGCTTCCTGCTATCCAGGACCTCTATACCAGGCGGTATCAGAGGAAGGCCCTAAAAATTGTCAAACCCCCCCTCTCTTTTATGCTGCTGCTACTCTCTGTTTATTATCCATGCATAGTCACTTTAATACCTCTACCTACATGTACATATTACCTCAACTACCTCAACTAGCCGGTATTATTACCTAACAACAAGAAATGGGCAGATGTTTTAGTCAGTGGTGTCAGGTGTGGTCACTGGACGTTTCCAAGTGTCCCTAAACTTCTCCAATGTGGCATATGTCTGTAAATTAGATAATTCCAGTGCTATTACATATTTGCAATCCCTAAATGCTATTTGTTCAGTATAAAAACACAATTTCTACCATATCAACCTCACTCAAACAGTCCATGTCTCGGTTGGCTGGAGTCTTTTTAGGGCCATTTTTAGGGCCTTTCTCAGACACACCTGGCATGTACACTACATTAGCAAAAGTATGTGGACACCTGCTCGTCGAACATCTCATTCCAAAATCATGGGCATTACTATGGAGTTGGTCCCCCCTTTGCTGCTATAACTGCCTCCACTCTTTTGGGAAAGGCTTTCCACTAGATGTTGGAACTTTGCTGCAGGGACTTGCTTCCATTCAGCTACAAGAGCCTTAGTGAGGTCGGGCACTGATGTTGGGCGATTAGGCCTGGCTCGCAGTCGGCGTTCCAATTCATCCCAAAGGTGTTCGATGGGATTGAGGTCAAGGCTCTGTACAGGCCAGTCAAGTTCTTCCACACCGTTATCGACAAACCATTTCTGTAGGGACCTCGATTTGTGCATGGGGGCCTTGTCATGCTGAAACAGGAAAAGGCAATCCCCAAACTTTTGCCACAAAGTTGGAAGCACAGTATTGTCTAGAATGTCATTGTATTCTGTAGTTTTAAGATTTCCTTTCACTGGAACTAATGGGCCTAGCCCGAACCATTAAAAACAGCTCCAGACCAGTATTCCTCCCAAACTTTACAGTTGGCACTATGCATTCGGGCAGGTAGTGTTCTCCTGGCATCCGCCAAACCCAGATTTGTCCTTCAGACTGCCAGATGGTGAAGCGTGATTCATCATTCCAGAGAACGAGATTCCACTGCTCCAGAATCCAATGGCGGCGAGCTTTACACCACTCCAGCCGACGCTTGGCATTGCGCATGGTGATCTTAGGCTTCTGTGCGGTTGCTCGGCCATGGAAACTAATTTCATGAAGCTCCTGACGAACAGTTATTGTGCTAACGTTGCTTCCAGAGGCAGTTTGGAACCCGGTAGAGAGTGTTGCAACCGAGCTCAGACGATTTTTATGCGCTACGCACTTCAGCACTCGCCAGTTCCGTTCTGTGAGCTTGTGTTGCCTACCACTTCGCGGCTGAGCCGTTGTTGATCCTAGACGTTTCTACTTCACAATAACAGCACTTACAGTTGACTGGGGCAGCTCTAGCAGGGCAGAAATGTAACGAACTGACTTGTTGGAAAGGTAGCATCCGATGACAGTGCCATGTTGAAAGTCACTGAGCTCTTCAGTAAGGCCAGTCTACTACCAATGTATGTCTTTTTTATTTATTTTACCTTTATTTAACAAGGCAAGTCAGTTAAGAACAATTTCTTATTTACAATGATGGCCTACACCGGCCAAACCCGGAAGACGCTGGGCCAATTTTGCACCGCCCTATGGGACTCCCAATCACAGCCGGTTGTGATTCCAAACAGCCTGGAATCGAACCAGGGGGTCTGTAGTGACGCCTCAAGCACTGAGATGCAGTGCCTTAGACCGCTGTGCCACTCGGAAGCCCAATGGAGATTGCATGGCTGTGTGCTCAAGTGAATACACCTGTCAGCAACGGGTGTGGCTGAAATAGCAGAATCCACTAATTTGAAGGGGTGTCCACATACTTTTGTATATACAGTGGCTTGCGAAAGTATTCACCCCCCTTGGCATTTTTCCTATTTTGTTGCCTTACAACCTGGAATTAAAATTGATTTTTTGGGGGGGCTGAAACAAACAAGAAATAAGACAACAAAACAGAAACTTGAGCGTGCATAACTATTCACCCCCCCAAAATCAATACTTTGTAGAGCCACCTTTTGCAGCAATTACAGCTGCAAGTCTCTTGGGGTATGTATCTATAAGCTTGGCACATCTAGCCAATGGGATTTTTGCCCATTCTTCAAGGCAAAACTGCTCCAGCTCTTTCAAGTCGGATAGGTTCCGCTGGTGTACAGCAATCTTTAAGTCATACCACAGATTCTCTGTTGGATTGAGGTATGGGCTTTGACTAGGCCATTCCAAGACATTTAAATGTTTCCCCTTAAACCACTCAAGTGTTGCTTTAGCAGTATGCTTAGGGTCATTGTCCTGCTGGAAGGTGAACCCCCAGTCTCAAATCTCTGGAAGACTGAAACAGGTTTCCCTCAAGAATTTCCCTGTAATTAGCGCCATCCATCATTCCTTCAATTCTGACCAGTTTCCCAGTCCCTGCCGATGAAAAACATCCCCACAGCATGATGCTGCCACCACCATGCTTCACTGTGGGGATGGTGTTCTCGGGGTGATGAGAGGTGTTGGGTTTACCCCAGACATAGCGTTTTCCTTGATGGCCAAAAAGCTCAATTTTAGTCTCATCTGACCAGAGTACCTTCTTCCATTTGTTTGGGGAGTCTCCTACATGGCTTTTGGAGAACACCAAACGTGTTTGCTTATTTTTTTCTTTAAGCAATGGCTTTTTTCATCCGTAAAGCCCAGCTCTGTGGAGTGTACGGCTTAAAGTGGTCCTACGGACAGATACTCCAATCTCCGCTGTGGAGCTTTGCAGCTCCTTCAGGGTTATCTTTGGTCTCTTTGTTGCCTCTCTGATTAATGCCCTCCTTGCCTGGTCCGTGAGTTTTGGTGGGCGGCCCTCTCTTGGCAGGTTTGTTGTGGTGCCATATTCTTTCCATTTTTTAATAATGGATTTAATGGTGCTCTGTGAGATGTTCAAAGTTTCTGATATTTTTTTTACAACCCAACGCTGATCTGTACTTCTCCACAACTTTGTCCCTGACCTGTTTGGAGAGCTCCTTGGTCTTCATGGTGTCGCTTGCTTGGTGGTGCCCTTTGCTTAGTGGTGTTGCAGACTCTGGGGCCTTTCAGAACAGGTGTATATATTCTGAGATCATGTGACAGATTATGTGACACTTAGATTGCACACAGGTGGACTTTACTTAACTAATCATGTGACTTCTGAAGGTAATTGGTTGCACCAGATCTTATTTAGGGGCTTCATAGCAAAGGGGGTGAATATATATGCACGCATCACTTTTCCGTTATTTCTGTTTTAGAATTTGTTTAAACAAGTTAATCTTTTTATTTCACTTCACCAATTTGGACTATTTTGTGTATGTCCATTACATGAAATCCAAATAAAAATCCATTTAAATTACAGGTTATAATGCAAGAAAATAGGAAAAACGCCAAGGGGGATGAATACTGTAAAAGTTCCTAAGGATCTGAAGGGCCATGCCAATTCATTTCAGCCTCCTGAGGGAGAAATATGTGTTTTTTTGTTGATAAATGTATTTAAATGCCTCCATACTGGTGTCACATTACTACAAAATGGGAAGATATCATGAATTATACATGGCATTAGGGCATAGTATTTATTCGTCTTTAGAGGGAAGACGCAGATTTTATGTCACGGGCTAGCTCGAGCAAAAACATGCATGACACCTGTTCATTTCATCATGCTCTATTAAAGTCTTGGTGTAACCTCAACAATAAGCCTGGCTTGTTTTGCACTGCACATTGCGAGGAACTATTCAAATTCACCAATACACTGTATTTATATGCAGATGCGTATGTCTATAAATGAAAGAGCATTCCCTTTGATAGAACGCCAGACTTTTGAGACTCCTATTTTCCAAATGCCAATCTATATTTATATAGTATATAAAAAAATAAAATAAAATAAAGAATGCCGGGAGCAGAGCATCTGCAGAGGGCTAGTTTACTTTCACCTTTGAGAGAGAGCGAGAGAGAGAGGAGAGAGAGAGAGAGAGAGAGAGAGCTGTGGCTCCAGGCACAAGTCCTCTTCATTACAAGGCTTTATACATTTTAGGAGACGGGCTTCTTGTGTGAGTGTATTTTTACTGAGCTGGTTAAGGTCTGACATGGTAAGAAGAGGAGGAGGAGGAGGGGGGAGAAACACATTTCTGCAATTGAGGGGGGGGTTAAAGATTCTCAATCAACGTTTAGCTGAAACCCCAGAGGTGTGTGTATCTACGAGACTTAACAATCAACAATAGACAGATATACATGTTTTTTATTATATATTTCACTTGCTTTGGCAATGTAAACATATGTTTCCCCTTAAATTGAAATTGAATTAAGAGAGAGAGAGAGAGAGAGAGAGAGAGAGAGACAGAGAGAGAGAGAGAGAGAGAGGAGGGGGGATGGGGTAAGATGGAGAATGGAGAGAGAGAGAGAGAGAGAGAGAGAGAGAGAGAGAGAGAGAGAGAGAGAGAGAGAGAGAGAGAGAGAGAGAGGGATGGGGGTAAGAGGGAGAATGGAGAGAGAGAGACAGAGGGTGGGATGAAGGGAGGGAGAATTGTTGATAATGTGTCTAAGCAGAGTTTGCCATGACAGTGTTACCTGACTGACATTACAGAGGTGATATCAAGTTTCAAGTTCAAATTTCACGTGCACAAGTAGAGTGAAATGCCTTTCTGAAATGCCTTTCTTGCAAACTCTATCACCTGTCTGATCGCCAAAAGAGTCAGTCCCATACCATGCTATCACCTTCTATCACACACACTCTCTTAAACATGCTAACGTGCCCATAGTCATGCTAGCACTCTATATCTATCTCACAAAGGACCAAGGCAGTGTTGACTGTGAAAACGACTAATGTCTTCTCCAGGAACCCAGAGAGACAAGCTTATGAAATAACCATCATGGCGAATGCAATTAGAATCTAGTTAAAAACAAAGGTTGTAATGAATTATGCTGAACAAAAATATAAATGCAACATGTAAAGTGTTGGTCCCATGTTTCATGAGCTGAAATAAAAGATCCCAGAAATGTTCCATATGCACAATAAGCTCATTTACATCCCTGTTAGTGAGCATTTCTCCTTTGCCAAGATAATCCATCCACCTGACAGGTGTGGCATATCAAGAAGCTGATTAAACAGCATGAGCATTACACAGGTGCACCTTGTGCTGGGGAAAATAAAAGGCCACAGAACACAATGCCACAGATATCTCAAGTTTTGAGGGAGCGTACAATTGGCATGCTGACTGCAGGAATGTCCACCAGAGCAGTTGCCAGATAATTTAATGTTAATTTTTCTATCATAAGCCGCCTCCAATGACGTTTTAGAGAATTTGGTAGAACGTCCAACCGGCCTCTTAACCGCAGACCACGTGTGACCACGCCAGCCCAGGACCTCCACATCCGGGTGGGGAGCCCACCCATGGCTGCGCCCCTACACAGTCATGTGAAATCCATAGATTGGGCCTAATGAATTAATTTCAATAGACTGATTTCCTTATATGAATTGTAACTCAGTAAAATCGTTGAAATTGTTGCATGTTGCATTCATATTTTTGTTCAATATACATAATTGCTGATGAACAATCCTTTTTTTACCATTGAAAAGTTATATTCTATTCTCAAAATCATTGTGAAACATTGATTCACACATAGATTCAATTGTTTGGTACATGTTGACTATTAGAGTAAATCTGGTAATCATTTTAGGATGGATTCAGCCGAAAGACACAGACACATACACACACGCACGCACGCACGCACACACACACACACACACACACACACACACACACACACACACACACACACACACACACACACACACACACACACACACACACACACACACACACACACACACACACACACACACACACACACACACACACACGCACACACACTAGCATGCTTGCTGGTGTGTGCCTGACTAGCCTATCTTTCCTCATACTTAAAACCTGTGGTGACATTTACAGTATATGTGAATACTGCCTACATAGAGACATTCAAATTCAGACATTCAAAACACATCACACTCTAAGGCCCTTACTCTCTGTCCTTATAGTAACACCATCAGCATTCCGGCTGATTTAGATGCAATAGCGTATTCACACATGGAGAAAATGACACTTCGCTTTGCAAATTAAGGGGTGTGACAGCTTGTGCGACGGCAGCGAATGCATGCAGGGCTTTGGATGGCACATGTTCCCTGAGGGGGTCGGCCCTGGTTTGATATATTTCATAAACTTCAAATCCGACAAGCTGGCAGCAGCAGCTATAGCGCTGCTAACGTCTCTCCTCAGGGAAAGGAGCTGTGAAACAGTTTTTTGATCGATTTTGGTGAAATGTGTGTGTGTGTGCACACGTTTGTGTGTGTGCCTGCATGCATGTGGATTCCACATTAAGCTATGTAATGAAATGACTTCATACCACATCCTGCCAACCTCAGATTCTCGAGTCAATCACCGCTGGACTTTTCTTCAGACGTTTTGGTGCATTTTGATGTGCTCTTTTAGAAAAGTGTCCCTTTCAGAGATGTTTAAAGTGCAGTAGCTACTGAATTATAACATGTACACTACAATTCAAAATGTTGGGGTCACTTAGAAATGTCCTTGTTTTCAAAAGAAAAGCAAATTTTTTGTCCATTAAAATAACATCAAATTGATCAGAAATAGTGTAGACATTGTTAATGTTGTAAATGGCTATTGTAGCTGGAAACGGCTGATTTTTTATGGAATATCTACATAGGCGTACAGAGGCCCATTATCAGCAACCATCAGTCCTGTGTTCCAATGGCACGTTGTGTTTGCTAATACAAGTTTATCATTTTAAAAGGCTAATTGATCATTAGAAAACCCTTTTGCAATTATGTTAGCACAACTGAAAACTGTTGTGCTGATTAAAGAAGCAATAAAACTGGCCTTCTTGAGACTAGTTGAATATCTGGAGCATCAGCAATTGTGGGTTCGATTACAGGCTCAAAATGGCCAGAAACAAATAACTTTCTTCTGAAAATCATCAGTCTATTCTTGTTCTGAGAAATGATGGCTATTCCATGCGAGAAATTGTCAAGAAACTGAAGATCTCGTACAAAGCTGTGTACTACTCCCTTCACAGAACAGCGCAAACGGGCTCTAACCAGAATAGAAAGAGGAGTGGGAGGCCCCGGAGCACAACTGAGCAAGAGGACAAATACAGTCGTCTTCTGGCTCTACTATCTGCTGTCCAGGTTCCTGAGGGGAGACTTCTATTCTAAATAGAGATGAAAATCAAGGTTTAGGTGGTGGTGCTGCTAACACAATCATGGTCTAAAGTAGTTTTATGAATAACCTCAGTCTTAAGTATTCACTATTCTTTAAAGGGGCAATCAGCAGTTGCTACATCAATTTTTGGACTTATAGATTAATGATCGGTACCCATTGTTTCTTGAAGAATGTAACGTATACATGCCTCAGGGGCTTAGTTCAACTGTCATACCCCATGAGAACCCAAAATATAAGCTTGTTTTACTTCAATGTTTGTAAACAAAGTAAATGTAAACAAACACTGTATAGCCTCAAAACATGGTTAAAACTATAATTTTGATATCATGGCTGGTCAGTCATTGCCTCCATAGCTCAGTCTATGAATTTGAGAGTTGTTACATTTCTCCAGCCTTATCCCTCAGCTTCTTACAAAAAACGGGTGGGGAGACAACCTTTTGTGAATGTGAGAACCCACTACCAGAGATCTATAAACATAATCCAGCATCCCTGCTACATCTCATCCTCCTCTAGTAAATTAAAGCGAGTTAAATTGAATTAAACACTTTCTGTCCAATCCAGATTTAGAACAAATTATCTGACAGAGTGCAAAATGGTCTCTTTAACGCTGTCTCTACGTCTAATCTCTCCCTCACATGGCCTGTCTGATGTCCAATTAGCCATAATGCAAGCTGCTTGCTTATCCTATTTGAAGCCATTATCAAGATGAGGGAAACCTCAAAGCTACCTCCAAGTTCCCTGCCAAAATCCCCCAAATATATGCTTTTCAGATAACGCTGTAGAGCGATAAGTGGAGGGAGAAAGCCAAACTGTCAAACAATTAAAAAATAACTCAGGACTTAATACGACTTAATGTGATTTAAAATGACTTAAAGCGACTTAATAATCTAGACTGGAAAAGTATGAGTTAAATGAGTTAATCCGATATTGATTGTGTCAAGTGTTAGTTTGTTGTCACAAATATGGCTTGACGAAGATAGTTTGAAGCTTTGGCTAAACTTCAACGCAAGTGTGTCAAATCCCTTTGGATGGTTTTAGATGATAGATTTCCCAAACTGTAGTCAGTCACATATATCTATTGAATAGAGATAATACATCATTTCTTTGTGGGACCTGGTTTCTATATATTATGCTATTGAAATATCATATTTTATACATACAACATGATGAAATCATTAATTCCACTGGTATACTATGAAACTAAATGTGGCAAATGAACACGAGGCATCTCCACTAAACCCAGCACTGTGAAAGATCTGAAGTCAGATGACGTAAGCCTACTGACATGAATCTCTTCTCATCTCTCTGTGCTATATAGTGTGAGAAGCTTGTGCTGAGGTGGTGAGAAGAAGCCCCACCATATATTCTTCTAACGAGCCCCTGTGGGACCGGTTGCAGTGCCGGGCTACAAGCAACCAACTGAAAAGTGAGAGCAGCCTGAGCTACTTTTGGCCTATAACAAGGCAAGTGTGAACATTACAATTCATTAGATAAGGACCTAATATCACACTCCTGGGTGACAAGCTGTTAGATGGCACGCTACAAGGGCTACAAGGAGATGTCAGATTCAATGATGGCTCAATGCAGCAAAACTGAATTGTTGCATGGCCGATCCATGTTTCTGTGATCATCTGTGGTTCCTAAGGGTTTAGGGTATGTCAGGCAATTACCGCAGTGCTAGACAGAGCTTGTCTGACTCTCCCATTGGCCAGTTGTGGATGTGTCTGATGTTCTTTGTGTCAGTTACTCTACCTACATGTACATATTACCTCAATTACCTCGACTAACCGGTGTCCCCGCACATTTACTCGGTACCGGTACCCCCTGTACATAGCCTCGCTATTGTTATTTTTGCTGCTGCTCTTTAATTATTTGTTACTTTTATTTTGAAATTATTTAATATTGTATTTTTTTGTGATTTTTTTTGGTATTCTTTCTTAAAACTGCATTGTTGGTTAAGGGCTTGTAAGTAAGCATTTCACTGTAAGGTCTACACCTGTTGTATTCGGCGCATGTGGTTAAGAGCGTTGTGCCAGTAACTGAAAGGTCGCTGGTTCTAATCCCCGAGCCGACTAGGTGAAAAATCTGTCGATGTGCCCTTGAGCAAGGCACTTAACCCTAATTGCTCCTGTAAGTCGCTCTGGATAAGAGCGTCTGCAAAATGACTTAAATTTGATTTGATATGCTGGATATAGTGTTCGGTAAAATATTAGACTTGGAGGATGTACATTCCTCTTCCTCAGTCAAATTGATCTGTAACATTTTTCAGAGACACTGGAGGGACATGTATCCCTCCAACTGGGGTTTGTAGCGTGTGTATGTAGCCTTCCAGTGTGTAAGTCACTGATATTTCAGTGTATAAACCACTGGTATTTCAAATCCAATCAAATGTTTTTTGTCACATGCGCCGACTACAACAGGTGTAGACCTTACAGTGAAATGATTACTTACAAGCCCTTAACCAACAATGCAGTTTTAAGTAAAAAATAGATAAGTAAAAAATAAAAAATTAAAATAATTAAAGAGCAGTAGTAAAATAACAGTAGCGAGGCTATATACAGGGGGTACCGGTACGGTTCACGGGTTAGTCGATGTAATTGAGGTACTATGTAGCTAGAGTCAAAGTGACTATGCATAGATAATAAACAGACACGAGCAGCAGCGTAAAATAGGGTGTGGGGTGGTGTGGGGGGGGGGACAACGCAAATAGTCCGGGTAGCAATTTGATTGGCTGTTCAGGAGTCTTATGACTTGGGGATAGAAGCTGTTAAGAAGCGCTCCGGTTCCGCTTGCCATGCGGTAGCAGAGAAAACTGGAGTCTTTGACAATTTATAGGGCCTTCCTCTGACACCGCCTGGTATAGAGGTCCTGGATGGCAGGAAGCTTGGCTCCAGTGATGTACTGGGCCGTACGCACTACCCTCTGTAGTGCCTTGCGGTCTGAGGCCAAGCAGTTGCCATACCAGGCAGTGATGCAACCAGTCAGGATTCTCTCGATGGTGCAGCTGTAGAAACTTTTTGAGGATCTGACGACCAATGCCAAGTCTCCTGAGGGGGAATAGGCATTATCGTTCCCGCTTCACGACTGTCTTGGTGTATTTGGACCATGATAGCTTGTTGGTGATGTGGACACCTAGGAACTTGAGGCTCTCAACCTGCTCCACTACAGCCCTGTCGATGAGAATGGGGGCGTGCTCGGTCCTCTTCTTGTTCCTGTAGTCCACAATCATCTCCTTTGTCTTGATCACGTTGAGGGAGAAGTTGTTATTCTGGCACCACATGGCCTCTGATCTCCTCCCTATAGGCTGTCTCATCGTTGTCGATGACCAGATATACCACTGTTGTGTCGTCGGCAAACTTAATGGTGGTGTTGGAGTCGTGCCTGGCCATTCAGTCATGAGTGAACAGGGAGTACAATAGGGGACTGAGCACGCACCCCTGAGGGGCCCCCGTGTTGAGGATCAGCGTGGCAGATGTGTTGTTACCTACCCTTACCACCTGGGGGCGGCCATTCAGGAAGTCCAGGATCCTGTTGCAGAGGGAGGTGTTTAGTCCCAGGATCCTTAGCTTAGTGATGAGCTTTGAGGGCACTATGGTGTTGAACGCATAGCTGCAGTCAATGAATAGCATTCTCACGTAGGTGTTCCTTTTGTCCAGGTGGGAAAGGGCAGTGTAGAGCGCAATGGAGATTGCATCATCTGTGGATCTGTTGGGGCGGTATGCAAATTGGAGTGTGTATATGGTTTCTGGGATGATGGTGTTGATGTGAGCCATGACCAGCCTTCCGAAGCACTACATGGCTACAGACGTGAGTGCTACAGGTCGGTAGTCATTTAGGCAGGTTAACTTAGTGTTCTTGGGCACTGGGACTATGGTGGTCTGCTTGAAACATGTTGGTATTACAGACCGAAAGGGACAGGTTGAAAATGTCAGTGAAGACACTTGCCAGTTGGTCAGCGCATGCTCGGAATACATGTCCTAGTAATATTGACCTGTTTAAAGGTCTTACTCATATCGGCTACGGAGAGCGCGATCACACAGTCATCCGGAATATCTGATGCTCTCATGCATGCTTCAGTGTTGCTTTCCTCGAAGCGAGCATAGAAGTAATTTAGCTCGTCTGGTAGGCTCGTGTCACTCGCGGCTGTGCTTCCCTTTGTAGTCTGTAATAGTTTGCAAGCCCTGCCACATCCGACAAGCGTCGGAGCTGGTGAGGTACGATTCAGTCTTAGTCCTGTATTTACGCTTTGCCTGTTTGATGGGTCGTCCGAGGGCATAGCGGGAATTCTTATAAGCGTCCGGGTTAGAGTCCCGCTCCTTGAAAGCGGCAGCTCTACCCTTTAGCTCAGTGCGGATGTTGCCTGTAATCCATGGCTTCTGGTTGGGGTATGTACGTACAGTCACTGTTGGGATGATGTCATCGAAGCACTTATTAATGAAGCCAGTGACTGATGTGGTGTACTCCTCAATGCCATCAGAAGAATCCCGGAACATATTCCAGTCTGTGCTAGCAAAACAGTCCTGTAGCTTAGCATCTGCATCATCTGACCACTTCTTTATTGACCGAGTCACTGGTGCTTCCTGCTTTAGTTTTTGCTTGTAAGCAGGAATCAGGAGGATAGCGTTATGGTCAGATTTGCCCAATGGAGGGCCAGGGAGAGCTTTGTTTGCGTCTCTGTGTTGGAGTAAAGGTAGTCTAGAGTGTTTTCCTCTCTGGGTGCACATTTAAAATGCTGGTAGAAATTAGGTAAAATGGATTTGTTTCCCTGCATTAAAGTCCTCGGCCATTAGGAGCGCCGCCTCTGGATGAGCGTTTTCCTGTTTGCTTATGGCCTTATACAGCTCAGTGAGTGCGGTCTTAGTGCCAGCATCGGTTTGTGGTGGTAAATAGACAGCTATGAAAAATATAGATGAAAACTCTCTTGGTAAATAGTGTGGTCTACATGAGATACTCTACCTCAGGCGAGTAAAACCTCAAGACTTCGTGCACCAGCTGTTGTTTACAAATATACACAGACCGCCACCCCTTGTCTTACCGGAGTCAGCTGTTCTATCCTGCCGATTTAGTGTATATCCTGCCAGCTGTATGTTATCCATGTCGTCATTCAGCAATGACTATGTAAAACATAAGATATGACCGTTTTTAATGTCCTGTTGGTAGGATATCTGTGATCTTAGTTTGTCTATTTTGTTATCCAATGATTGTACGTTGGCTAGTGGATTTATGGTAGAGGCAGATGACGCACTCGCCGTCGGATCCTTTCAAGGCACCCCGACCTACAATATCTCGGTCTCTATCTCATGCGAATGAAAGAGATTTGGTCCTTGTCGGGTGTGTGAAGAAAATCCTTTTCGTTCGACTCGTTTAAGATAAAAATCTTCGTCCAGTACGAGGTTAGTAATCGCTGTCCTGATATCCAGAAGCAATTTTTTGGTCATAAGAGACGGTATCAGAAACATTATGTACAAAATAAGTTACAAATAACTCGAAAAAACTAACACAATAGCACAGTTGGTTAGGAGCCCATAAAACGGCAGCAATCTCCTCTGGCGCCAGTGATTTCAGTGTATAAGTCGCTGATATTTCAGTGTTTAAGTCACTGGTATTTCAGTGTATACATCAAGAGGCCGCAGGCACATTACCAATGAGGTAGTCTTCATCACTCGCAATATTATGCTGTGTTTATTGCGAGTGCGAGCAACTCAAGAAAGGATAGTGTCGGTTGGTTGAAGCCGAGGAGGGAAGAGTCAGTGTAATACATTTTCCAGTGTGTGTGGCTTGGCCATTTATTTATTCAACTAGGCAAGTCAGTTAAGAACAAATTCTTATTTACAATGACAGCCTACCCTGGCTAAACCCAGAAGATGTTGGGCCAATTATGCGCCGCCATACAGGACTCCCAATCATGGCCGGGTTGTGATACAGCCTGGTATCAAACCAGGGTCTGTAGTGACACCTCTAGCACTGAGATTCAGTGCCTTAGACCGCTGCGCCACTCGGGAGCCCATGGTGGCATGTCATAGCTCATTTCAAGCCATATCACTGTTAGGAATCTCCCTGCAGACCCCAAGCTTCAGCTCTGGGATCTCTAACCTTATCTACACCCGGTCTTATCAGAGGCGTGTCCCCACACAACCTGTCTCCGAGGAGATAAGCGTCTCTTAGGCCTGTATCCAGTTTTTTTTCTGTGGCCTTATGTAGCTGTATAAAGGAAACTAACCTAATCCTAGATGTCTACTGGGGCTGGTTTGAAATATTTTTTGACCGGTCTCTTGGAAACAGATTAAGCCTAGTCCTGGGCTAAAAAAGCATGCTCAAAGGAAAATATCTTAATTTGTGTCCAGGAAACGGGCCCTACGGTTTAGAGAATTAGGGCCTTTAACTGAGAGTGGTGCTCTCTGGATCGCTGGTCCTCAAATGCATTTTGATGCCGAACACGAGTTAGCGCTTACTTTTTAAGACAACCCTCATAGCACCACATTCATTAACTTTGCCTTTTTCTCATTAGTCATGGAAAAGACAACGCAAAACATATGTTTCCTAGAAAAAAACGAACTTATAATAAACATTTCCTTACAGCCTAATTTCTACGCCACGTGTGCAGCCCCGCAATTTATAACTTGATGCAAGTACACATGATCATGATTTTGCGTAACTGCATTCTTGCATTGTGTAGGTTATAAACTAGGCTAGATTCACCGCTTCATCCTTAATTACTCCTGATGTCCACCATGCACTCCGAAAGACCACTGGATTGATTGGGCCACTGCATCTTCTAATTACTTTTAGAATAATATCACATTAGGGAACAATAAATCCCATATGTGTTTTTGACATATAGACTCCGAAAAAGTCATTTATTTATTTTCATCCCACTTAAACTTGAATCATTTCATTATTACTACTTCAGATGTTGGCCACTCTGGAGAGATAAGGTGAGCATGTCTGGGCTCTTATTTATTTTTTGCCTGTGAACTCTGGGTGTTAATTGTGTGAGGTTCTAGCAGAGGTGGGAATCATTTAACTGTACTAGGCAATTAGAAGGGTAAGCGTTGGGTCCTGCATGTGTTAACCTCTTCCATATGGACTGCTTTCTATGTGTGTGCGTGTGTGTGCGAGCGGCGTGTCCTTTGCGAGCGTGCGCATGTGTACACTTGCACATGCCTCTATGTGTGTGTGTGTGGTTGTGTTGGAATGCGCCTGGTTTATGTCTTCAATAACGGGATTGTTTGTGGTGTGTGGTAAATTTGTGCATCAGATCTGAGTGTTTGGCCACATGCAGTCATATGGTTGCTGCCAGAGGGTCTTGGACAGTGAGACAGTCCCTAGCGCAGTCAGCCCTTACTGTTTGCATTGGGGCAATCCCCCAGTCTCACCCTGACAACTGTTCTGAGATCTGCTCCTGGCTTCTGGTCACAACAAGTACGCCCATGTTTGCTATCAGAGGCCGTGTGGCTTCTGTTTCCTTTATGCCACCGAGTATTTGGGTTAAAAGGCAGTAGAAACTGTCAAAACAAATGTGTGTTTAAAAAATGTTTATTTAAAGAGGAGCGTATCTGGATGAAAAGGGCCAGTGTGGCATCGGTAGTAGTCAGAAACATTCATTCTACAGCCAAATTGACTACAAAGTGTAAATAGGATAACTTTGGTCATAAAGTCAGTGTCTTCCAAAACAGAGATTTGCAAGATTTAGGAAATTAATTATTGATGTTGCTAAATCATTGGATATTTGAGGGTTTGGTTTGGATTCCAGTACTGCCCACTTACACGGTTCAGCTGCCTGGTAGCACCTAAATCATCAAGCTCCACGCTATATCAACCTACAGCCCACCCATTTCTTATAGACAGCAGAACTACCCAATTGAGTCATTAGCATGCAGCGCCTGGGAACTTGTTTGATTGACATGAGACAACGAACGAGAAATAGCTACAATACATCATCGCAATGTTATGTTGAAAGAACAATAAATGTTTTTTATAAATGGCTTGGGGTTTTTCTCCAACACAAACATCCTCACATTTGTGCGCTAACGTTAGCATCACAAACACAACTGTCATTCCTGTCGTTCCAACTTTATCTCAACTACAGTGAGTGAAGAGGAACAAACAAGCATAACTGCCAGAGTATGATGTAGCGAACACAACACACCCACAAACCCCAAGATGCAAATCACGTTTTCTTTATGAGTTGGAAAACCTAGCCGAAATCCTTGCAGCCCCCCTTTAAAAGGGTTTAAAAAGTGTGGAAAAGGGGCCAAAGCCTCGAACAGAATCTTGCAACTGTCCATAACCTCATTTTTCATGTTCTCTATGTTGTGTTTCCATGGTGATCAATGATACTTGTTTTTTTCTTGACGTACACGTTCTACCATTTTGATGTACGTCGTGAAATGAATCGATGTGAAAATCAACAAAGTTGAAGTTAACGTATAAACTTGCTGTTTAATGAGGTAGATGCATGGATAAATGGATACATGTATGGAGTCTCAGTGGGTTCCATATTACCCGAAAAACATTATAGATTCGGAATGATTTGAGAGAAATAATGATTTCCAATTAAGCACGTGTTTGCAACAACATTCTCACATTGTTTACATTTTAATGGTTCTATATATTAATTCACTTTTTAATCTAGTGATCTTGTGCTTATTTTTTAATACCTTGTATCACTTCAAAACAGCTATAACTGTAAGGGACCAAATGATTAATTAGGTAAACAATATGCTTCTATTTTGAGCGTGAGGGGTCAATGGTAGACCACAGGCAGTAATGTACCTTCATGATGATTGACAGAAACACAGAATGAGGAGAATAACAAAGACCATGATGTCACAGAAACAAAGCTGTCTGTTACAACAAAGCTAGGATTCATTTGCAATGATTATTAATGTCTCTATGGATTTTTTTCCCGACAGTATGTGGTAAATTGTTGATATATTACGCTGTGCAAAGAACAGACCCACTAGGCAAAAACTGAATCAACGTTGTTTCTAAGTCATACAATAAATAAATAAAATCAATGCGATGACGTTGAATCAATGTGGAAACCTGATTGGATTTGCAAAAAGTCATCAACGTAAAGTAACTGCGTCTTTTGTTCTCTCAACTTTTAACCTAAATCCAATGATGTGAAATATTTTGTTGATTTCAAGTTGAATTCACATTAGTTGGCAACTCTACCAAATGTAAATCAAAACTAGACATTGAACAGACGTCTGTGCCCAGTGCGAAGAAAGTGCATTCTCTCGTACTACTCTCACATACGTTTACTTTTCGGAACATTTATTTATAAACAACTTACTGTATTTGTATCCTTAGTCTCTTTGTGCTTGTGTGTCCATTCCTCTCACTTATAACATTTCTTTGCAGGTATTTTGTCTCACTCAAACGTGTATTCATTGAAAACAAGGATGGGTGCAGAACAGGGTTATGAGATACAATATGACACATTTACTTTGGAAAATATTACTAAAGCTGAACTCTGACATTGAATGAATTACAAGGCTAAATGTTTAGTTTTCATGCATGCACACACACACACACACACACACACACACACACACACACACACACACTGTCACTCACACAAAGACAGAGACAGAGACAGAGACAGAGACAGGGACGAGGCAATAGTACATGCGAGTCCCTTTTGAGGTACAATCAAATGGAATATTTAAATGCAACCTAGAGTCAATTGTCATTACAAAATATATATTTTTTACAGATTTAACTAGATACAGTACTGAATATTGAACAATATGATCCAAGTTGACAGTGAGTATTTTTATATGCACACAATAATATGATTATTGTGAATAGTCAGAGCAAGAAACAGCATGTGCATTGGCCACATACAACAGTCCCACAAGAATAGTTTTTTTTTTCTTCTTCTCAAGATTTCTATCTTAAACCGTGATCATTTTTACCCATTATCATTCAAGTGTTGAGTCTCCAACAAAACAAAGAACATGCTGAATAACTTCAAACAGCCTCCTCTTCTTTCTTCAACATGAATGCTCCTACACTTCGTTTGCTGAGTACCATTTCCCAATGCAATGCAGGTTGCCTTTGATACCGGGAGAGAGTAGAAAAATCTCATTTTATAATTCAAATGACGCAATTAAAGTTAGCATAATAACAACCTCTCTGGCTATTGTGTATGCAATGTTTCTGTTTGGGAGCAACATGGTTGTTGAATAAAACCATTCGGGTCAGGCCCGCATTCAATCTATCTCACCTCATTGAAAGGGATCAGAGGAGGCAGGTTGGTTAATTCCCCTCATTTGATAACAGAATGGCCTGTGAGGGGAAGTATCTGTATGGTGGGGGTGTTTCGAAGGCCAAAGGTGGCCATTTTGTATTCTGCAGGTTTATTTATTTTATTTTTTATTTGAAATATATATATACTGTATATTTCTTCTTACAAACAACAATACAATACAGACAATACAAATCTCCTCTCCCACTGTGGGTGCTCTGGTCAGAGGGTGCTCTCCCACAGTGGGTGTTCTGGTCAGAGCAAGGCCCCGCCCCCGCCCCAAAGGGATTTTCCAAGGGTGGGCATGGAAGCGAGCGCACCCATAACTACCCGGACCAGCACACACACCGCTCACAGCATGAAACCAAACCACAAAACATAAATAATGAAAAGCAAAACATATAATAATCCCATCCCTCACCTTTGATTGGAGGACCTCAAACATTTACACTGTACATTTGTGTATATAATTATTCCAACACTTATCAATTCCATCCTTCAGACAGACACAGATCAACCCATCTTTCCCAATCATTCTACCATTTCCTCTCGCAATACATCCCTCCATTCTCCCATGGTGTCTCACTAGGGACTTGAACCTCCTCATCTACAATATTTCTGCTGAAATTGCCCCAAACATAAACATTTTACCCATTTTACATTTTAGTCATTCAGCAGACACTCTTATCCAGAGCGACTTACAGTTAGTGAGTGCATACATTTTTCATACTGGCCCCCCTTGGGAATCGAACCCACAACCATGGCGTTGCAAGTGCCATGCTCTACCAACTGAGCTACACGGGGCCAATTACCCAAGAGCACAATGATATTTCCTATTGACTGACTGGTCCTTCAAATCCCCCAGCAATACAGTGTACAGGTCCAACCGCACCCTGATATTATGACAAGGTTAGTTCTATTTGCTTTGCCCCTAAAAACCTGGTCTTAGGTTAGATCTGTGCCTACTGCCTACAAGCAATTTCTACCTGGTGCTAGAGAACCTATATGCTTATCACAACAACCTAGCATTGTGCATTGGGACTTAAATTCATGATATTCTTTGTTGTTAATTTTACAGACAGAAGGACATTTCTGCACAGATCAGTGAATGACTACAAATGTATTATTGTTCATTTATTTCTGAGAGAGTGAGAGAGCGAATGAGCTTTAAAGTGAGAAAGTTAGATGGGTGAAGATGAGACAGGGACTTTTGTTCAGGGAACATTCTCAATCGTCTCAAAAACATCAGTGTGCTCGTTCTTCTAAAATGACAAGTCAGTAAAAAGAGCTTTCTCTCTTTCCCACATCTTGATTTAACTAGTTTAATTAGTTGAAATACTGTCTGAAAAGCATATTTCCTTACAAGCACTTTTATTCAACAAGACAAAAGCTTTTTTCCTTAGATGTAAATTCTCCTTTGCTTCTACTCAACCCTGCTATTTGCTTATCTCAGTAATGCCTTTTCTTTGTCACTCATTTTTTAAAATAGAATTCCAACTTCCACTTTATCCACATAAAATGGTACATCATTTTGCATTCTGCAAAACATGTATGCTCAAGCAATTAACAGGAAATTTATAAAAATGGCCAATGTACCATTAATAAAAATGGCCAAATCTGTGTACAAAAGCTATTTTCTCTGCGTAGTGTTGTGGGGGTTTACAGCATGAGCCGTGCATGTAAGAGGATGGTCAGAGGCAGGGAGACACATTGGAGGCTAGTTAAATGCCCATTGGTATTAATTGGTTTTAAAATCATAACAGGGATGTCGTCGAGGTAGATGAAGATGAACCGGTTCAACATGTCACGGAGAACGTTGTTAACCAGGGGCTGGAACACAGCTGGAGCGTTGGTCAGACCAAATGGCATAACCAGACATTCGTAGTGTCCGCTGGCCATGTTCAAGGCTGTCTTCCACTCGTCCCCTTCCCGTATCCACACCAGATGGTAGGCGTTCCGCAGGTCCAACTTCGAGAAAACGGTGGCTCCCTGGACCGGCTAGAAGGCCGAGGCGATGAGTGGTAGCAGGTAGTGGTTCTTAACCGTGATGTTATTGAGCCCCCGGTAGCCGGTACATGGGCGCAGGGTTTTGTCCCTCTTCTCCACAAAGAAGAAACCTGCGCTGGCGGGGAAGGCAGAAGGACGGATACACCCTGCAGCCAGGGAGTCCTCGACATAGGTCTCCATAGCCTTGGTCTCCGGACCCGACAGAGAATACAGTCGTTCCCGGGGTGGTGTGGTGCCCAGGAGAAGTTGAATCCCGCAGTCATAGTGTTGATGCAGAGGAAGCGAAGTGGCCCGGGCCTTACTGAAAGCCTCCCTGATGTCCGGGTACTCCGCAGGAACGGCGGAAAGGTCAGAGGCTATTTCCAAGCCCACAGGAAGATGTCCCGGGGCAGGCTGTGCCGACTTCAGGCAATGGGCATGGCAGAACGGGCTCCAGCCCCTGATGGCCCCAGCAGTCCATTCGATGAGGGGATTGTGTCGCTGGAGCCAAGAGAATCCCAATACCACGGGAACCTGAGGAGACTTAATAAGCATGAACTTGATAGGCTCGCTGTGGTTCCCTGACACCCGCAAGTTGATGGGAGTGGTATTGTGGGTGACCCTGCCTATAGAGCGCCCAACCAGCGCTCTAACGTCCATGGGAATGGAGAGGGACTGAGTGGGGATGCCCAGCTCTGATGCCAGGGTAGTGTCCAAAAAACTCTCATCGGCCCCAGAGTCGATGAGTACCCGGAGATATTTCGACTGGTTCCCCCACAGCAGGATGGCATGGAGAGGGGTGCGAGGAAGGGGAGAAGGAAAGTTCTCCATATGGTCCACCAGAGTACTCGCCCCTACCGTTGAGCCTGGTCTTTTAGTGGACAGGTAGACACGAAATGACTGGTAGTCCCGCAATATAGACAACACTTTGTGTTAAGCCTGCATAAACGTATGGCTTGAGACAACCTAGCTCTGCCTAGTTGCATCGGCTCGAGAAGAGGCGAATTGGCAGACTTCGGAGACTCTCGGTGGAACTCGGGTAGCCTCGGATTCTCTCGGAAACGTAGACGTCGGGGACTTCCGGGATGCCTCGGAGGTGAGGTAGAATCCTTGGGTGGGTGCGTGGAACCGGAAACGGACCTCCTCTCCTTCCTATGTTCCCAAAGCCGCCCATCAATCCGGATGGTCAAGGCGATGAGCGAGTCGAGATCCGTCTGCAGTTCCCGGGCTGCGAGCTTGTCCTTTACTTCCTCAGATAATCCGTGCAGGAACGTGTCAAACAGGGATTCTGGGTTCCAGGCACGATCGGCAGCCAACGTGCGTTTGCCACACTGCGGGATTCTTGCCAAAGCTGGAGTAACTTCTGGGCAGCCTCTCTCCTGGACAACAGAGAATCGAAAACCTTCTTCACCTCAGCCACGAACTCCTCCAGACTGTAGCACACGGCAGACTGTTGTTCCCACACTGCTGTAGCCCAGGCGAGAGCCCTCCCGGACATCAGCGTGCTGAGGTACGCTATCTTCAAGAGAGCTGAGGGGAAGGAGGAAGGCTGCAGTTCGAAGATGAGCTTCTGCCAAGGTCTGGAAACCTTCCATAAGACCACGAAGCTACTCCTCGTGCCTTCCAATGGTGGCTCCTTGGGAGGAGATGGCGTTGCGGAGCTGGTTCGAGTCTGCTGGGTCCGTCATGGCCAGTTCGTACTATCACGGCTCAAGAAAAGACCCAGATGCAGACAGTTCGAATAACGGACATTTATTATATAAACAGGGGGCAGGCAAAGGACAGGTCAAGGGCAGGCAGAGGTCGGTAGTCCAGGGCAGAGTCCGTAAGGTATAGAGTGGCAAGCAGGCTCAGGGTCGGGGCAGGCAGAGGTCAGTAATCCAGGGCAGTGTCAAAACGGTACAGAACGGCAGGCAGGCTCAGGGTCAGGGCAAGCAGAAAGATCAAAACCGGGAAAACTAGAAATCAGGGCTCAAGATAACAGGTGTACGAAAAACACGCTGGTAGGCTTGACGAGACAATACGAAATGGCAACAGACAAACAGAGAACACAGGTATAAATGCACAGGGAATAATGGGGAAGATGGGCGACACCTGGAGGGGGGTGGAGACAAGCACAAAGACAGGTGAACCAGATCAGGGTGTGACATGTCTTCCATTTGGTGCCTTGTGAACACAACCCAGGCTTTCAGTACTTTAATATAGCCACACAATGCTAACGTTAGCATAGATTAACACAACAATATAGGCAGAAATGTTGCAGACTGCAGGAACTATCAAGCAACTGTAGAAAGCAAAATGAAATCTGTGTGTGGTTAATCTTTTCCACCACATTTTATGCAGCCATCTGTCTTTTCCAATCATTGTCAAGCAATCCTAAGGTTCATCCACCTGTTAGATGTCATTGGGCCCTGGTACATTAGAAAGCATTGGTGCAACAATAACTTCATAGACACACAGCAAATGGCATCATATACATATTAACCTTTCATCCCTAGCTGCTTCGTGTTCAACATGACAAGGAATAAGCATTAAGTTGTGGCCCACTTGTACGGTGCACATTTTAGGACATCCCTACTCTATGACAAAATTCCCTGTTCTGTAATTTGCCACCATTCACCCGCCATGAGACTTAATGAAGGGTGATCGAGACCATGCCTCCTACCTTTGTTCTTCTGTGTAAATAATTCCTGAACATACCCATGAAGTGCACGTATATTGAGGTACATATGTACCTCGATGTCGATTGAATATGTATTTATGTATGAATTCTGATCCTCCTCACACAATATTGACCCTGGGGGTTTCGACCAAGACAGATGGATCTTAATCATAGAAATATAATCTATTGAATGTATTCTACTTCTATGACTATGATCTTACAGTTTTTCTCAAGCGCGTACAAGCATTTTTTGGATTCTATGTTGAGATGCAGAGAAGGAAGTTGGGTTAATTCTAAGTGACTTTGGATTACTCCTAAATCATCGTCTCAAAGATTGTGACCTTCCAGTGTAGAGCTTTGCTTTGGTGTGGCTGAGGCCTATACAGTCATACCAGTTGTGTTCCTCCATTGTATTCACCTTTCCTTATTTCTATTGTGGATTGTGTTTCTTTGTGCCAATGGAAAGTCTACAAAACTATGAGGAAATCAGCATATGTATTGAATAGATGGAATTGGATTGTGATACCGATGAATATATAATATATATAATATAATAATAAATAATATGCCATTTAGCAGACGCTTTTATCCAAAGCGACTTACAGTCATGCGTGCATACATTTTTTTTTGTGTATGGGTGGTCCCGGGGATCGAACCCACTACCTTGGCGTTACAAGTGCCGTGCTCTACCAGCTGAGCTACAGAGAACCACAAAAAATGAATGAATCTTGCAAACAATGGTCTTACATTTTTAGTCATTTAGCAGACGCTCTTATCCAGAGCGACTTACAGTTAGTGAATACATATATACTTTTATTTATACTGGCCCCCCGTGGGAATCGAACCCACAACCCTGGCGTTGCAAACACCATGCTCTATCAACTGAGCTACATCCCTGCCGGCCATTCCCTCCCCTACCCTGGACAACGCTGGGCCAATTGTGCGCCGCCCATGAGTCTCCCGGTCACGACAGAGCCTGGATTCGAACCAGAATCTCTAGTGGCACAGTTAGCACTGCGATGCAGTGCCTTAGACCACTGCGCCACTCAGGAGTCTTATTTGTATTTATATATATATATATATATATATATATATATATATATATATATATATATATATATATATATATATATATATATATATATGTATATATATATATATATATATATGTATATATATATATATATATATATATATATATATGTATGTATATATATATATATATGTATGTATATGTATATATATATATATGTATATGTATATATATATATATATATATCAGGAATAATATTTAATTTGATGTGTATGAAATTGTTTAGTGAAATGTGCATAAAAGGAGAGTAATTGCCCATAAATCTGCACCTTTACATAGTTGTCCTTCCAATTTTGATCATCATGATTTAGTGACTGCAAAGAAAATGTATCGATCTACTGAGATTTTTAAAAGACAGACTAACTTTCTGTTTTGTGGTCTTGGACTCAACAGATAAATGTTGTGTTCATCTTTTTGCAGGCAGTCGTGTTCTTTTTAAGAATGTATTTGCAATTTTGATGGTATAATAGTTGTGTGAAAGCGCATTTACTGTTTTGCAAAATAACAAAGAGTTCTGTGTCTTGTGGACTCGATTTTGAAAATCGATAACGTTGTTCAACAGCAATGTGATATATGATGCAGTACATAAGAGGTTGCCTACTTCCCAACCCTCTTTTTGAAGAGTGTGTATGCTTTTGTTCCATTCCTATCTTAACTCTCCAAATTCACCGAATCAAGGTCCCGTTGAGCTGCTGATTGGTAGAACCAAGGTTGTTAAAGCAGGGCTGGAATAAAAGCCTGCACACCCGGTAGCTCTATCCTGGAGGAAAGTTGCCAAATTAGCAACCCATGCAGTAGGCTACATCTACCCATGTGAATCCTTTTTCAATTCAAACAGACCTATGCATTTGACAAGACAAGAACATATATCTCCTATAAACCACCATCAACAATAACGTACCCCAAATGAGATGGTGCTCTAGGAAAATATGACGTGTTCATGCTCGGCTCAGTGAGACGACAGAGGAATAAACTGTCACCTGATTTTATAATTAATCACATAGTGCAACACTACCCCCTAGTGTCCATTATGTGGAATTAAATAAATATGTGGTGACCAGGGTTAGTGGGGGGTGCCACTCAATATTAGGAAGGTGTTCATAATGTTTGGTATACTCAGTGTATATCAGTAGGCTGGCTAATCGGTAGGTTTGTGTTTATGTGTGTGTTCTGTTCTGTTTACAGGGAAACATATCCCAGCATGTCACAGTTCTTTTAACAGGAAAAGGAACACCAGCTATTCTACCTGACAAGGGACACTGAGGATTCAACATTCGAAAGCCCAAACCCTGGGTAAGAGGGGCTCTGTGAATGTGGTCTGGAACGTGTGCAGGTGGGTCAGTGTGTCAGAGGAGACACTGTAGAAGAACAGGGTGCCGGCCGGCCAGTCCAGATACACCCCTACTCTCTGGCACCGGGAGGGGGGGACAGGTATTTCAGTCCTATTATTGTGCCAAGCACAGTAATAGTTACTATAGATGCTCAGGCACCAGGACTTGTCATTGAGTCCAAATTCACAGTCATTATTACCAATCCTCCTCTCCTGATTCCTCTATAAAGTATTCATCCCCCTTGGTGTTTTTCCTATTTTGTTGCATTACAACCTGTAATTTAATTTGGATTTCATGTAATGGACATACACAAAATAGTCCAAATTGGTGAAGTGAATTGAAAAAACATAAAAATAAAAATAACGGAAAAGTGGTGGAGAAGTACAGATCAGGGTTGGGTTATAAAAAAATATCAGAAACTTTGAACATCTCACAGAGCACCATTAAATCCATTACTAAAAAATTGAAAGAATATAGCACCACAACAAACCTGCCAAGAGAGGGCCGCCCACCCAAACTCACAGACCAGACAAGGAAGGCATTAATCAGAGAGGCAACAAAGAGACCAAAGATAACCCTGAAGGAGCTGCAAAGCTCCACAGCGGAGATTGGAGTATCTGTCCATAGGACCACTTTAAGCCGTACACTCCACAGAGCTGGGCTTTACGGAAGAGGGGCCAGAAAAAAACATTGCTTAAAGAAAAAAATAAGCAAACACGTTTGGTGTTCGCCAAAAGGCATGTGGGAGACTCCCCAAACATATGGAAGAGGTACTCTGGTCAGATGAGACTAAAATGGAGCTTTTTGGCCATCAAGGTAAATGCTATGTCTTGCGCAAATCCAACACCTCTCATCACCCGAGAACACCATCCCCACAGTGAAGCATGGTGGTGGCAGCATCATGCTGTGGGTATGTTTTTCATCGGCAGGGACTGGGAAACTGGTCAGAATTGAAGGAATGATGGATGGCGCTAAATAAAGGGAAATTCTTGAGGGAAACCTGTTTCAGTCTTCCAGAGATTTGAGACTGGGACGGAGGTTCACCTTCCAGCAGGACAATGACCCTAAGCATACTGCTAAAGCAACACTTGAGTGGTTTAAGGGGAAACATTTAAATGTCTTGGTATGGGCTAGTCAATGCCCAGACCTCAATCCAACTGAGAATCTGTGGTATGACTTAAAGATTGCTGTACACCAGCAGAACCCATCCAACTTGAAGGAGCAGGAGCAGTTTTGCCTTGAAGAATGGGCAAAAATCCAAGTGGTTAGATGTGCCAAGCTTATAGAGACATATCCCAAGAGACTTGCAGATGTAATTACTGCAAAAGGTGGCTCTACAAAGTATTGACTTAGGGGGGGTGAATAGTTATGCATGCTCAAGTTTTCTGTTTATAAAAAAAAATATTTATTGTTTGTTTCACAATAATAAATATTTTGCATCTTCAAAGTGATAGGCATGTTGTGTAAATCAAATTATACAAACCCCCAAAAAATCTATTTTAATTCCAGGTTGTAAGGCAACAAAATAGGAAAAATGTAAAGGGGGGTGAATATTTTCGCAAGCCACTGTACGTCACTCCTATCCAAGTTAACCCGCTCCACTCTGATTCCCAGTAACAACGTCCAGTCAGACTCTCTCTACACAGCACCTGTTGCCAGACCTGCAATCTCTCTGGGTGATCAGGATAGGGCTTGCCCTCTCTCACCCATTCCATTGTGTTGTTCCCCTCAGACAGAGAGTGCTGTCTGTATGCTGTGTTTAGATCCAGTGTGAGATCAAAGGCATCTGATGGGGAGACCAAGACACAACATTATTACAGCTCATGTTTGTGCAATCAAGTATGCCAACCACAGGAGGTTGGTGGCACCATAATTGGGGAGGATGGGCAGGTAGTAATTGCTGGAGCGGAATAGGTGGAAAGGTATCAACAGCATCAAACAAATGGTTTTCATGGTTTCCTTATTTTTGATGCCATTCCATTCGCTCCATTCCAGCCATTATTATGAGCCGTCCTCCCCTTCCAGTCCACCAGAGAGCAGCTTCACTCCTGAATCTCCTGGGTGATACTAACTCAAGTCCAGGTCTCTCAGGTGGGAGGAGTTTGACCTCAGAGCTGAGCCCAGAGGAGTACAACATCTTTCTGTGATGTTACAGCCATTCAGCCTAAATGAAAAGTATAACAGGCAATGTTCAGGAATTTGTGTGTGAATTGTTATTTCAGAAAAGTAGCAATATGATGTTTTACTTTGGTACGTATTCTGTCTGAAGATTACATTTTGAATATCCATGTACTTACAGAGCTGTTCTGGAGGCTTTGACCACTGGCAGCAGCCCCAGAAGTCCCTCCTCTGATCTGGAGTATTTAATCAGGTCAAACACATCCAGCTCCTCTTCTGAAGTCAGCAACACAAAGACCAGAGCTGACCACTGAGCAGGGGAGATGTTGTCTTCTGAGATACGTCCTGACCTCAGGTAGCTTTGGATCTCCTTCACTAGAGAATGGTAATTCAGCTCATTCAGACAGTGGAACAGATGGTTGATGCATCTCTCAGAGGAGGATTTGTCCCTGATCTTCTCCATGATGTACCTGACTATCCTCTTATTGGTCTGTGAGATGCTTCTTGTCTGTGTCAGAAGGCCTTGGAAGAGAGTCTGATTGGACTCCAGTAAGAGGCCCAGAAGGAAGAGGAGGAACAGGTCTAGGTGTCCACTTTCACTCTGTAAAGCCTTGTCCACTGCATTCGGGAGGAAGATGAAATGGTTTTCTCTGAACAGTGTCAGCAGCTTTGTAGAGGTTGATTGTGGTCCAACCATTAGATTCACATTGTTGTTGATGAATGATAGGAACACATAGACAGCAGCAAGAAATTCCTGGATGCTCAGATGAACAAAGTAGTACACCTTCTCCTGGTACAGACCACAAGATCTGTGGGCATACTCCTGAGTACACTGATGCTTCTCTGACAGCAATGCCACACTCTTTCAGGTCTTCGTCATAAAAAATCAGATTGCCCTTCTCCAGGTGTTCAAAAGCCATCTCATGATGCTCTCTTTATTCCAGTGGGGATCTTTCCCAAGATACTTCACATTCATCAGTTTGGACTGAAATATCAGGAAGTATGTGTACATCTCAGTCAGAGTCTTGGGAATCTCTCCTCTCCTATCTGAATTCAAAATGTCTTCAAGAACTGTAGCTGGCACATGATGTGGAGACTCATTGATGTCTTTACGTGTGAGATGATTCTCCTGGCCTGGTACTCATCACTCAATCTCTTCCTGAAGTACTCCTTCTGTGGGTCATTGAATCATTGTACCTCTGTCATCTGGTCAACACACCAAGGAGGGATCTGATTGGCTGCTGCAGGTTGTGATGTTACCCAGAGGAGAGCAGAGGGAAGCAGATTCCCCTTGATGACGTTTGTCAGCAGCACATCCACTGAGATTGACTCTGTGACATCACACCAGCTTTCGTTGTTCTTGAAGTATAGAGGAAGTCGGCACTCATCTAGACCAATGAAATACAAACAGAACTTCGTACTTGTCATAGTTGGAGATTCCTGATTCTTTGGTTTCCATAAAAAAGTGATGAAGAAGTTCCAACAAGGTGTGTTTTTTCCCCTTCATCAAATTCAGCTCCCGAAAAGGAAGTGGAAATGTGAATTGAAGATCCTGATTTGCTTTTCCTTCAGCCCAGTCCATTATGAACTTCTGTACAGAGACTGTTTTTCCAATGCCAGCGACTCCATTTGTCAGCACAGTTCTGATAGATTTGTTTTGTCTAGGTAAGGGTTTAAAGATGTTGTTGCATTTCATTGGATTCTCGTGTTGCTGGTCTTCTGGATGCTGTCTCAATCTGTCTCACCTCATGTTCATTATTGACCTCTCCACTTCCACCCTCTGTGATGTAGAGCTCTGTATAGATCTTATTGAAAAGTGTTGGATTTCCTTGTTTAGCTATTCCCTCAAATACACTTTCAAACTTCTTCTTCAGACAATATTTTAGTTTCCGTTGGCTCCACATGGAAGGCATATCTACAAAACCCAACAATAGAGTGGACATAAATGTTACCAGAGCTTTGATTTACTACATTCAGAATCTCAAGATGAAAGTCTGTATGTGCAAAACATTTTTCAAATTATTTAGAGAGATCAGCCAACACTATACTAAGATATTTACTTTGTTTGGCTAATATATTGTGTATTCAGCATGAAACCTACAGACTAATTGATACATAATTGGACAATCTGATTGTACCTAACTAATGGGCTTTTTAAAGCAACATACTTTGTTTGGCTCATGTTATATAAACTTAGAGATCTCTTACTTTTCTCCAGTGTATCAGCAAGTTCATTCTGGTTCATGTTCCTCAGGACGTGCAGTGTGATCTTCAGATCCCCCTCTCTGGCACTGCTCTCCTGCTTCTCATCTTCAGCGTTCACCACTTCCTCATCCTTCTCAGACCCACAAAGCATTCTGGGAGATCTGGACTCAGAATCCTCTTGATCCTCTTCAGCTCTTTCTTCACAAACGTGATATTCTCTTGAAGTGACTGAACACACAAAATAAAAGAGTTGAGCTCAAAAGAACATCAGTGTTATAGCCCCGACCCAACACCTTAGTCATTACGCCAAGCGATCCAAACCTATTTGATGAGGTCGCTAGTTGTTTATGGTCGCTACTTAATTATACAACTATGCTTTTATATGAATCACTTCATTTTACTTTTCAATATTCTGTACTGACATAATTAAGACCACTCTACAACACCTCACCCTGAGTACGGAGGACAGGTCTGTTTTGATTACTCTGGGCAGACTGACCTCTGGGAATCTCTGACTGTGATCTCTCCTGTTGGTCTCTGTGGACAAAACATGATTATGCGCTTTCCTCTATACAGTGGGGAAAAAAAGTATTTAGTCAGCCACCAATTGTGCAAGTTCTCCCACTTAAAAAGATGAGAGAGGCCTGTAATTTTCATCATAGGTACACGTCAACTATGACAGACAAAATGAGAAAAAAAATTCCAGATAATCACATTGTAGGATTTTTTATGAATTTATTTGCAAATTATGGTGGAAAATAAGTATTTGGTCACCTACAAACAAGCAAGATTTCTGGCTCTCACAGACCTGTAACTTCTTCTTTAAGAGGCTCCTCTGTCCTCCACTCGTTACCTGTATTAATGGCACCTGTTTGAACTTGTTATCAGTATAAAAGACACCTGTCCACAACCTCAAACAGTCACACTCCAAACTCCACTATGGCCAAGACCAAAGAGCTGTCAAAGGACACCAGAAACAAAATTGTAGACCTGCACCAGGCTGGGAAGACTGAATCTGCAATAGGTAAGCAGCTTGGTTTGAAGAAATCAACTGTGGGAGCAATTATTAGGAAATGGAAGACATACAAGACCACTGATAATCTCCCTCGATCTGGGGCTCCACGCAAGATCTCACCCCGTGGGGTCAAAATGATCCAAAGAACGGTGAGCAAAAATCCCAGAACCACACGGGGGGACCTAGTGAATGACCTGCAGAGAGCTGGGACCAAAGTAACAAAGCCTACCTTCAGTAACACACTACGCCGCCAGGGACTCAAATCCTGCAGTGCGAGACGTGTCCCCCTGCTTAAGCCAGTACATGTCCAGGCCCGTCTGAAGTTTGCGAGAGTGCATTTGGATGATCCAGAAGAGGATTGGGAGAATGTCATATGGTCAGATGAAAACAAAATATAACTTTTTGGTAAAAACTCAACTCGTCGTGTTTGGAGGACAAAGAATGCTGAGTTGCATCCAAAGAACACCATACCTACTGTGAAGCATGGGGGTGGAAACATCATGCTTTGGGGCTGTTTTTCTGCAAAGGGACCAGGACGACTGATCCGTGTAAAGGAAAGAATGAATGGGGCCATGTATCGTGAGATTTTGAGTGAAAACCTCCTTCCATCAGCAAGGGCATTGAAGATGAAACGTGGCTGGGTCTTTCAGCATGACAATGATCCCAAACACACCGCCCGGGTGTGTTTGGGATCCTGGAGTGGCCTAGCCAGTCTCCAGATCTCAACCCCATAGAAAATCTTTGGAGGGAGTTGAAAGTCCGTGTTGCCCAGCGACAGCCAAAAAACATCACTGCTCTAGAGGAGATCTGCATGGAGGAATGGGCCAAAATACCAGCAACAGTGTGTGAAAACCTTGTGAAGACTTACAGAAAACGTTTGACCTGTGTCATTGCCAACAAAGGGTATATAACAAAGTATTGAGAAACTTTTGTTATTGACCAAATACTTATTTTCCACCATAATTTGCAAATAAATTCATAAAAAATCCTACAATGTGATTTTCTGGAATTTTTTTTCTCATTTTGTCTGTCATAGTTGACGTGTACCTATGATGAAAATTACAGGCCTCTCTCATCTTTTTAAGTGGGAGAACTTGCACAATTGGTTGCTGACTAAATACTTTTTTTCCCCACTGTATACCTGGAGGGTACACACACACTGAGAATGAGAACCATGGGACTGTGTTTATTGGCTCAGGGCATTGACTTGTACGTGTCTATCTTACACACACAAATATTTCAAATACTCCAGATATTGAAGGACACATGACTACTCTGAATTTATAAAATTATCAAATCTCTTACCTTATCTCAGTAGAAAAGTCTACCTTGCTGAAATTATCTGGAAGTACCATTGACCAGTCACTCTTCATGGACACACAACTGGGTACAGGTGAACAGTGACGTGTATTCATGGATGCCAAGGGAAGGCAGGCTTCCCCAAAAAATTGTCCAAGAAAAAAAGAACAAACATAAAATAATAATGTATCTTTCGTCTCTCTTTGTTTTAATATTTTTCCTTCAATTCGCAAGAGGCTGAATGTATCTCACCAGAGAAAGCATCCGAGTGAGCGAAACAGCGCCCCTCTGTCTTTGTATGTGTAGGCCATCTATTTGATGCTGTCTGGTCAAAAAGATTATGACATTGTCACTGCCCGTAGCATTGAAAGCAAGGGAAACCAGGGAGCATTTGACCTCCCTTGATAAAAAAAAAGTATAAAATAATCAGCTTTGATCTAAACTGAGTAAGCTCAACTGTGAATGGTCCTGGCACACCAAAAAAAAAGTGTCAAGGGATGCCAGTTGGGATTTGGCGTCACTCCTATCAAATTGCATTGAGAGAATACGTCATTGACAGAAGCAACTTGAATTGTTGCATCTCATTGTGTTGTTGTCCTCCGGTGGCTAGCTAGCAAAATTGTCCCTTTCCTAAATTAACCATGGATGGAGATGGGGATTTGGACTTGTGGTTTTACTTAATTATCCGTACTAGCCAATGATTATAATGTTGAGCTGTAGCTAGATGTAGCTAGATGTAGAAGGCTAATGTTAACTAGCTAACGTTTCCCATGAAAGGAAGTTAGGCTAGCGAGCAAGCATTTTAGCCAGGTAGCCTAGGAGAAGTGTGATAGACTGTTTTGGCAACATGAAAGAGAGGAGGATGGCATTGGCGTTTCTCTAATATAGGGTGAGTCAACATGTTTTTTCTATTTGCACGCATTCACACACGCACACACACACAGAGAAATCTGAACCATGGACAGGCACATCATATTTAGCTTAAGTTGATTGGACTAAATTGTTTTGGTATCTTTTAGTTGTCACTGTTTTAAACTAAGCATATGTGATTTGATGATATTGAAATGTTGAAGTTGAAATAGTGCTGGAATAGTGGGGGCGGCTGATGTTTTCTTTGCGACTTGCGGTAACTCTCTGTGGTTCTAAATCAATAGTTGTTTAGTGGTCCGAAAATTACAGAAACATTAACTTGCTTGACCATACTGTGGGTCATGTAACTGTTTGTTACAAGCAATATGCTTTGTGGACTTCACCGGACAGAGATTGCTCTCCGGTTTTGTGATGAAACAAAGGTGTGGTTGAATTTATTCTGCCACTGTGTCTTCTTATTGTCTCGGCCTTAGGCCTCTATATCACTGTGGCAAGGCATATGAACTAACAGGTTATAGAGCAAACAACGCAATTATCACAACACACACAGTGTGTCACGACTCTTATTTGTTGAGTCAGGTTGTGGTTTTCTATGTTGTGTATATCTATGTTGTATAGGTTCTAGTATGTGTATTTCTATGTTGGCCGGTGTGGTTCCCAATCAGAGGCAGCTGTCGCTCGTTGTCTCTGATTGGGGAGAATACTTAGGCAGCCTATTGGCACTAGTGGGTTGTGGGATCTTGTTCCGTGTGAGGTATGTTGTTTGTGTACCTTGGACTTCACGTTTCGTTTCGTTTGTTGTTTTGTCGTTGTTTATTCGGTTCTAATAAACATGTATGCATATCACGCTGCGCCTTGGTCTGACCCGTTCATGAATGATCGTGACAGAAGTTCCCACCAAACGAGGACCAAGCAGCGTGCCCAGGAAGAGCGAATTGCCATGTCACAGGTGGGCAAATGGTGGTCATGGGAGGAGATATTTGCGGGGAAAGGGCCATGGGCAAAGGTAGATGCCCAGGCAGGAGAGGAGCAACGGCAGCACAGAGGAAGCCGGTCGAGGAAGAAGCCCGAGAGACAGCCCCAAGAAAAAAAATTGGGGGGGCTAAGAGGGTGGTTGGCGGAGCCTAGGGTTAGAGCAGAGCCAACTCCCCGTACTCACGCGAGAAGGCGTATGACTGGGCAAGCTCCATGTTATGCGGAGCTACGTACTGTGTCGCCAGTGCGCCGGCACAGTCCTGTACGTCCTGTGCTTGCACCACGCACGTGCCGTGCGAAGATGGGCATCCAGCCAGGACGGGGTGTGCCGGCTCAACGCTCCTGGTCTCCAGTACGCCTCCTCGGTCCCGCATATCCTGCGCCAGTTCTACGAGCTGTATCGCCAGTACGCGTGCACAGCCCAGTGGGTCCTGTGCCAGCGCCCCGCACGTGTAGTGCGAAAGTGGGCAGCCAGCCAGGACGGGTTGTGCCAGCTCTCCGCTCCAGACCTCCAGTCTGCCTTCGCAGCCCGGCCCGGCCTGTTCCTGCCACTCGCACCAAGCTAGTGGTGCGCATCGCCAGCCCGGCCCGGCCTGTTCCTGCCCCTCGCACCAAGCCAGTGGTGTGCGTCGCCAGCCCGGCCTGTTCCTGTCCCTCGCACCAAGCCAGTGGTGCACGTCGCCAGCCCGGCCCGGCCTGTTCCTGCCCCTCGCACCAAGCCAGTGTTGCGCGTCGCCAGCCCGGCCCGGCCTGTTCCTGCTCCTCGCATCAAGCCAGAGGTGCACGTCGCCAGCCCGGCCCGGCCTGTTCCTGCCCCTCGCACCAAGCCAGTGGTGCGCGTCGCCGGCCCGGCCCGTTCCTGCTCCTCGCATCAAGCCAGTGGTGCGTGTTCCTAGTCCGGTCCGGCCCGTGCCTGCTCCTCGCACCAGACCAGTGGTGCGTGTGTCCAGTCCGGCACGGCCCATGCCTGTTCCACCGGTGCCTGGTCCGGCACCGGTCAGCTGCTCCACTCCGGAGCCAGAGCAGTCCGCTCCACCGGTGCCTGATCCAGCTCCGGTTAGCTGCTCCACTCCGGAGCCAGAGCAATCCGCTCCACCGGGGTCCAGTCCAGCTCCAGTCAGCGGATCCACTCCGGAGCCAGAGCAGTCCGCTCCACCGGTGCCCAGTTCAGCTCCGGTCAGCTGCTCCACTCCGGAGCCAGAGCAATCCGCTCCACCGGGGTCTAGTCCAGCTCCGGTCAGCGGCTCCACTCCGGAGCCAGAGCAGTCCGCTCCACCGGTGCCTGATCCAGCTCAGGTCAGCGGCTCTACTCCGGAACCAGAGCAGTTCGCTCCACCGTCGTCGGGTTCAGCTGCAGTCAGCGGTTCCAGTCCAGACCCAGACGTCAGCCCCTCTCCAGGTTCGGGGTCTCCCACACCAGGGTCCAGACAGGGCTTGGAGTACAGTGGGAGGAAGGAGAGGGGAAGCAGCGTGCCGAGGTCCAGACCAGACCAGGGGCGCAACAGGGAGGCGGAGAATAGGTGGTGGTCACGCCCGGAGCCGGATCCGCCTCCGAGGCGGAATGCCCACCCGGCCCCTACCCTGTTAAGTAAAGGTTGTGCGGTCAGAGTCCGCACCTTTGGGGGGGGGTACTGTCACGCCCTTTACATTTTCTATGTTGTGATTGTCTATGTTGTATAGGTTCTAGTATGTCTATTTCTATGTTGGCCGGTGTGGTTCCCAATCAGAGGCAGCTGTCGCTCGTTGTCTCTTATTGGGGACAATACTTAGGCAGCCTATTGGCACTAGTGGGTTGTGGGATCTTGTTCCGTGTGAGGTATGTTGTTTGTGTACCTTGGACTTCACGTTTCGTTTAGTTTGTTGTTTTTGTCGTTGTTTATTCGGTTCTAATAAACATGTATGCATATCACGCTGCGCCTTGGTCTGACCCGTTCATGAACAATCGTGACACAGTGCCTTCGGGAAGTATTCAGACCCTTGACTTTTTCTTTATTTTGTTACGTTACAGCCTTATTCTAAAATTGATTACATAAATTAAAATCCTCAGCAATCTACACACAATACCCCATAATGACAAAGCGAAAAAAGGTTTTTAGAAATTTTAATAAATAGAAATACCTTATTTACATAAGTATTCAGACCCTTTGCTATGAGACACGAAATTGAGCTCAGGTGCATCTTGTTTCCATTGATCATCCTTGAGATGTTTCTACAACTTGATTGGAGTCCACCTGTGGAAATTCAATTGATTGGACATGATTTGGAAAGGCACACACCTGTCTATATAAGGCATAGGCCCACCCAATGGGGAGCCATGCCCACCCACTGGGGAGCAAGGCCCAGCCAATCAGAATTCGTTTTTCTCCACAAAAGGGCTTTATTACAGACAGAAATACTCCTCAGTTTCATCAGTTGTCTATGACTTGGATAGACAACTCTAGTGCCCAAAAGCCTGTTTTAACATAGGCAGTGCAATTGAGAAAATTCACAATTTTGAAGCAGTCAACTGGGTGGGACTTCCCATGGGTTAAGGAAGGATCACATAATTCTATCCAGGTCATCAGGAGGGGTCAGCCGATGAATTATACTTTTGAGCAAACATTCCATAACCGCAGGTTGCAGTGAATCACCAACCTTGGCTTTATACCTGTTTGAACAATGCATTCCAGGTGGCAGTATTTTTTCTTTCAGTATGTTTTCCAAGTCATAGAAGTAGTAGAAGAATAAATATAATACTTTAAAATGGAGATAGCCTCAATGGCGCTGTCCATGCTTTTATAGATGCCATAATGGGACAGATAAAAAGATAAGAGGTCTATCCAAGTCTATGACCTATTGAAAGCACAGAAATCCATTGAAATCTATTGAAATCCACATTCTGTGTTCTTGATATTGTGTTATCTTGATCAGAATGATCCTATCTGATCCTTTTCTGTAAAACTAGCAAAAAATAAGCCAGGTTGATCTGATCCTGGATTGCAAATAAGGGGATCACACAATCCTGATCATTTTTATCCAGATTAAACGTTTATAAAAACTGAACCCAGACCATACATTTTCTTTACTATAACCAAGCATCAGACAAAACATTTCACTATTAGTTGGGTCCTTACCTGGGGGGGGGGGGGTAATTGAGCTCTCAACTGGCTACAAGACCTGATAAACATGCCCAGCAGAAGGGAGGTGTATTCAGCAAGAAGGGATGACTCAACCCCTCAGTGGGAGAGAGGGAGAGAGTGATTCAGGGCTCTAGCATGTTGACTTGATGAAATTGACTCACTGGACTCAGAGGTGTTTGAGTTCATACTGGTGATGACACTGGCTGCTCACTTGGTCCCTCTGGGCTTGGATCCAGCATGTCCCTGTTACAGCTATCTCTTTAAGACGGTGTCTGCAAACCCGTTGCAGGAAACAAATAGTTCTTACTGGACAACTTCAGATAGTACCTCCTTGTTTTACTCTGCTTTCTTCTGTTTCATGCCAAATTAATATGACCCTGATTTAACTAATGGAGGGCTTAATGATTGGGTAGGGAATGTTTTCCTTGGTACTTTGGGCTTAATCAATAGATATGAATAGAGGGAACAAGGAATGGGTAAAGAAAGGATCCCAGAATTCTATCAAGGCCAGCAGGAGAGGTCAGCCGATTAATTATACTTCTGAGCTAACATTCCATAACTGCAGGTGGCAGTAAATCACTAGCCTGGGTACCAGTCTATTTGTAACATTACGTTGACATGGTTTAGGTGTATTTGTAGGCACACTGATGAAGGTGGGTAAAAAAAAAGACAGTGAAATGAAAATGTTGAACAGCACTGGGACACAACAATAGTAAATGCCAGGTCATCAAAAAACAAGTAGGGCCAAGACAATCTTCATATGATTAAAATGCCTTTATTATAATGGAATGTTGAATAGAACGCCCCCCTTCACCAGGGAGAACAATGATAGAATGAGTACAACATGTCTTCTATTGGTTAGAAACAATACAGTCATTGGTGGACAGAACACAACTATCCCCATCCTTCTCCTGTCTACAGTAAATTCCAGACATTTGACAAGCCAAAGACTCAAGACTCATTATTGACTATTGTTGCTATTGAGTGTTTCTAATACATAATCTATCTTCAAATCAAAACAATTGACATTTCTAGTGAGTAAAACAACTTAAGTACATGAAGGGGAGGAGAGTGAATGGAATGTTGTATACTTAAGCAATAAGGCCCGAGGAGGTGTGGTATATAGCCAATATACCATGGCTAAGGGCTGTTCTTAAGCACGACGCAACGCGGAGTGCCTGGATACAGCCCTTAGCCATGGTATATTGGCTATATACCACAACCCCCCGAGGTGCCTTTTTGCTATTATAAACTGGTTACAATTGTAATTAGATCAGTAAATAGTCATTTTTTGTCATACCCATAGAATATGGTCTGATATACAATGGCTTTCAGACAATCAGCATTCAGGGCTCAAACTACCCGCTTTATGAATTGATTTATTGAACTTTAAACAAAAGGTAAAGTCAGATGGATTTATCTAAAAGGTAATCACAGAAACAAGACTAGAAGGCCAGTCTGTTCCTCTTTAGACCGAGAGATAACTGTTATTACACCAAGGAGGATACTCTACTACACAATATACACTATATACAACCTTCTAGACTTTCATGTTTGTCCATTTTCCACTGAGATTATTTGTGTGCTGCATCTAAACAGGAAGAACAATCACAAACTCACAGACAGAAACACATAGGATAGGGCTGGCCCTCTCTCACCCATAACACTGTGCTGTTCCCCTCAGACATAGAGAGCTGTCTGTTTGCTGTGTTTGGATCCAGTGTGAGCTCACAGGCATCTGATGGGGAGACCAAGACACAACATTATTACAACTTATATTTGTGAAATCCCGTCAGCAAATAATATGTATTGGTCTTTAGCTATGTATCACAGTATGAACAATTGGCTGATGTCTGACTGTAGACCAAACTTTACATTCAGAACTCCTTTATTCTTTGGTTGAAATTAAGAGTTTGATAATGTTAGCTAACTCCAGGAACTAACACATTTCACTATCTGGAACTTGAGTCGGAATCTTTGTGGGATCAGATCAGTCTACCTAGCCTCCACAACCCCGTTTCAGCTCAATACATTTGAACTATAGGTTATTATTCCTTAAAGCAGTCATAACTCACATTTCTTAGGCCATGGTTTCAAACATCACTGTCCACCATTGTCCACACTGTAGGGAAATTCAGTATCACAATTACACACATACATACACACAAATAAACAAACAAACTGGCACACACACACTAACATGCACACACATACAAGGTTCATGTGTGTGTAATATGAATCCTGATTGACACAAACCCTCAACATACTTGAGTGTCTCCAGTCTGGATCATCCAGTCCAGCAGAGAACAGCATCACTCCTGAATCTCCTGGGTGATTGTAGCTCAGGTAAAGGTCTCTCAGGTGGGAGGGGTTTGACATCAAAGCCGAGGCCAGAGAAGCACAGCCTTTTTCTGTGACCAGGTAGCCTGACAGCCTGAAGAGAGTTGATCATGATTTCTATATGTAGCATTTCCACATTACAAACCAAAACCATATTACCGCTATAGAGTGGTGAGGAAGAGGAGCTTTTTCTCTTGTCAATTAACTAATGACATTCCTGGATTAATCATAAAATTAATAAAGTCCGATTTAATCAACAAATGCGATAGTCAGTTAAAAAAGTTTAAGGGTGCAAGACTGTATACATACAGTATCTGGCTGTGTTTGCGAAATCACTACATATCCCATCGAGCAAAGCGTGGAGAGACTGCCCGCTGTCACAGTTCCAAGACCAGTCAGTAACGTCCAGCTAACCCTACGCCAATTACATTTTAGTCATTTAGCAGACGCTCTTATCCAGAGCGACTTACAGTTAGTCACATTATTATTATAATACTTTTTTTTTTTTTTTTTTTTTTTTCATACCCCCTGTGGGAATCGAACCCATAACCCTGGCGTTGCAAACGCCATGCTCTATAAACTGAGCTACATCCCTGCCGGCCATTCCCTCCCCTACCCTGGACGACGCTGGGCCAATTGCGCGCCGCCCCATGGGTCTCCCGGTCGCGGCCGGCTACGACACCGGTGGATGACACCGGTGTCATTAGTCGACACCGGTGTCATCCATCGACTAATGACACCGGGATCTCAAAACTGAGCTTGGATCTACCTTAAGTAGCAATGATATCCTTAGCCACCATTGTCTTACGACAGATATGACTATTCAACAAAACAATAAATAATTTTCAAGTTTCTTAGTTACATAATTGTATAACTAGCAAAGGAGTTTTAAAGTTGAGATCGCAGTATTTATGAAGTTTGGCAATGAGGACGAAAAATAGCATAGTTCAGCTATTTTAGCCAGGGAAAATGAGCTCGGGACAGGATATAGCTGGCGCACATGCGCACTAGGCTAATTCAGGAGACAGATTGTAATTTTTATGCCCTGATGTCAGGAGCTGGTGGCGAAAAGTTAGATTAAACAACTCAGAGATTGAAACAAATACATCGGATGACAAATATTTAAGGAGAGCCAATCGATATACAATCCCAAAATCAGCTGTAACTGTTTATAGTAAAACAGAGCTTAACACGATGTTTGAGTGAACCTTATCATTTGTTTGACAAGTACAATAATACTGACCTCAGTGTCTCTAGTCTACAGTGTAGTTTCTCCAGTCCAGCAGACAGCAGCTTCACTCCTGAATCATGCAGATCATTGTCACTCAGGTCCAACTCTCTCAGATGTGAGGAGTCTGAGCTGAGAGCTGTGACCAACACATCACATAATTTTCATCATAGGTACACGTCAACTATGACAGACAAATTGAGAAATAAAAATCCAGAAAATCACATTGTAGGATTTTTAATGAATTTATTTGCAAATTATGGTGGAAAATAAGTATTTGGTCACCTACAAACAAGCAAGATTTCTGGCTCTCACAGACCTGTAACTTCTTCTTTAAGAGGCTCCTCTGTCCTCCACTCGTTACCTGTATTAATGGCACCTGTTTGAACTTGTTATCAGTATAAAAGACACCTGTCCACAACCTCAAACAGTCACACTCCAAACTCCACTATGGCCAAGACCAAAGAGCTGTCAAAGGACACCAGAAACAACATTGTAGACCTGCACCAGGCTGGGAAGACTGAATATGCAATAGGTAAGCAGCTTGGTTTGAAGAAATCAACTGTGGGAGCAATTATTAGGAAATGGAAGACATACAAGACCACTGATAATCTCCCTCGATCTGGGGCTCCACGCAAGATCTCACCCCGTGGGGTCAAAATGATCACAAGAACGGTGAGCAAAAATCCCAGAACCACACGGGGGGACCTAGTGAATGACCTGCAGAGAGCTGGGACCAAAGTAACAAAGCCTACCATCAGTAACACACTACGCCGCCAGGGACTCAAATATTGCAGTGCGAGACGTGTCCCCCTGCTTAAGCCAGTACATGTCCAGGCCCGTCTGAAGTTTGCTAGAGTGCATTTGGATGATCCAGAAGAGGATTGGGAGAATGTCATATGGTCAGATGAAACCAAAATAGAACTTTTTGGTAAAAACTCAACTCGTCGTGTTTGGAGGACAAAGAATGCTGAGTTGCATCCAAAGAACAGCATGAGGGTGGAAACATCATGCTTTGGGGCTGTTTTTTCTGCAAAGGGACCAGGACGACTGATCCGTGTAAAGGAAAGAATGAATGGGGCCATGTATCGTGAGATTTTGAGTGAAAATCTCCTTCCATCAGCAAGGACATTGAAGATGAAACGTGGCTGGGTCTTTCAGCATGACAATGATCCCAAACACACTGCCCGGGCAACGAAGGAGTGGCTTCGTAAGAAGCATTTCAAGGTCCTGGAGTGGCCTAGCCAGTCTCCAGATCTCAACCCCATAGAAAATCTTTGGAGGGAGTTGAAAGTCCGTGTTGCCCAGCGACAGCCCCAAAACATCACTGCTCTAGAGGAGATCTGCATGGAGGACTGGGCCAAAATACCAGCAACAGTGTGTGAAAACCTTGTGAAGACTTACAGAAAACGTTTGACCTGTGTCATTGCCAACAAAGGGTATATAACAAAGTATTGAGAAACTTCTATTATTGACCAAATACTTATTTTCCACCATCATTTGCAAATAAATTCATTAAATCCTACAATGTGATTTTCTGGAATTGTTTTTCTCATTTTGTCTGTCATAGTTGACGTGTACCTATGATGAAAATTACAGGCCTCTCATCTTTTTAAGTGGGAGAACTTGCACAATTGGTGGCTGACTAAATACTTTTTTCCCCCACTGTATTTAGTTTTGCCCGTATTAAGCATATGTTTAAAATCAGTAAGGGCTTCCTGCACAACTACAAAATAAGACTTTAGCCTTGTTACAGACAGGTCAGTAGTCGAGGCAAGTGCGTACATAATAGTATCATCCACATATAGATTCAATTAAAACATTTTAAAAGAATGACCAATAGCATTTATATAAATAGTGAAAAGAACAGGTCCTAGTATCGACCCCTGCGGAACACCTTTATGTAACTCAAGAAATTCGGAATTAACGCCAATCAATTACGATGGCCTAAGTTCTGTCACTAAGATAATCATGAAACCAAGAGCAGACGTCAGAGCCCAGGCCAATCGAGGACAACTTGTTCAGTAAAATAGCATGTTCAACAGTATCAAACGCTTTTGACAGGTTCACAAACAAGGCAGCACAATTCATTTTAGTGTCTAAAGCAATTACAATATTATTAACAACTAATGTGGTTGCTGTGATAGTGCTGTGCCCTGGCCTAAACTCAGATTGATTTATATTCAAAACACCATGCTCAGATAAAAAAAAATGCCTTTTTGATCAGTCTTACACATTGATTCCTCAGTTGCCTAAAAGATTGCCAATCCGGTCCAAAGCCTGTGTTCCTGGCCATGATCTAGCCAACATTTCTCTTATGAATCACTTAGGATAATTCAGGAATTAACCAGGTATTTGATCTACCTTTAACGCTGAGAGTTTTGAAGGGGGCATGATTATCTACAATAGTATTGAAGACATTAGCAAAAAAGCTTCAAGCTAAATCAGGTTCAGGGATAGCTGAGATACAATCAAGGTCACTAAAATAACAATTATGTCAAAACGTTTTTTTAAGTTCCTTGTCCACTGCATTCTGTGTCAGCTTCACTGTAGAGGTTGATTGTGGTCCAGCAATAAATTAACATGACAATAGAAAATGTGAGAACAAACACACAACGCTACTCACCTCAGTGTTTCCAGTCTCCTGCAGTCCAGCAGTGAGCCGCTTCACTCCTGAATCATGCAGATCATTGTTACTCAGGTCCAACTCTCTCAGATGTGATGAGTCTGAGCTGAGAGCTTTGGCCAACACTTCACTGCAGTTAGAGGTAAGATTATACCTATTCAACCTAAATACACAATAGAAATTATGAGATATTATGAAATGAACATGAAAATGTGCGAACAAACAATGCTACTCACCTCAGTGTTTCCGGTCTACAGAGTGGATCCTCCAGTCCAGCAGAAAGCAGCTTCACTCCTGAATGTTGCAGATCATTGCCATTCAGGTTCAGCTCTGTCAGGTGTGAGGAGTTTGACCTCAGAGCTGAGCCCAGAGGAGCACAGAATCTTTCTGTGAGGTTACATCCATTCAGCCTAAATGAAAAGTATAATATTCAATGTTCAGGACTTTGTGTGTGACTTGTTAATTGAGAAAAGTAGTAATAGGATGTTTTACTTTGGTATGTATTCTGTCTGAAGATTACATTTTGAATATCCATGTACTTAGAGCTGTTCTGGAGGCTTTGACCACTGGCAGCAGCCCCAGAAGACCCTCCTCTGATCTGGAGTATTTCTTCAGGTCAAACACATCCAGCTCCTCTTCTGAAGTCAGCAACACAAAGACCAGAGCTGACCACTGAGCAGGTGAGAGGTTGGCTGCTGAAATGCGTCCTGAGCTCAGGTAGCTTTGGATCTCCTTCACTAGAGAATGGTCATTCAGCTCATTCAGACAGTGGAACAGATTGATGCATCTATCTGAGGAGGGTATTTCCCTGATCTTCTCCTTGATGTACTTGACTATCCTTTTATTGGTCTTTGAGCTGCTTCTTGTCTGTGTCAGAAGGCCTTGGAAGAGAGTCTGATTGGACTTCAGTGAGAGGCCAAGAAGGAAGCGGAGGAACAGGTCCAGGTGTCCATTCTTACTCTGTAAAGCCTTGTCCAATGCGTTCTGAAAGAACAGTGTCAGCTTCTTTGTAGAGGTTGATTGTGTTCCAGCCATTAGATTCACATTGTTGTTGATGAATGATAGAAACACATAGACAGCAGCAAGAAACTCCTGGATGCTCAGATGAACAAAGCAGTACACCTTCTCCTGGTACAGACCACACTCCTCTTTGAAGATCTGTGTACACACTCCTGAGTACACTGATGCTTCTCTGACATCAATGACACACTCTTTCAGGTCTTCCTCGTAAAAAATGAGATTGCCTTTCTCCAACTGTTGGAAAGCCAGTTTCCCCAGTGACAGAATGCCATCTTCATTCCAGCACAGACCTGTCTCTTCTTCCCCAAGATACTTCACATTCATCTGTTTGAGCTGAAATACCAGGAAGTCTATGTACATCTCAGTCAGAGTCTTGGGCATCTTTACTCTCCTATCTGTATTCCAAATGTGCTCATGAACTGTAGCCGAAATCCAGAACAGAAGACTGGAATGTGAATCATGATATGGAGGCTCCTTGTTGTCTTTACGTGTGAGACGATTCAACTAGCCAAGTTTTCATCACTGAATCTCTTCCTGAAGTACTCCTCCTTCTGTGGGTCATTGAATCCTCGTACCTCTGTCACCTGGTCAACACACTCAGAAGGGATCTGATTGGCTGCAGTAGGTCTGGATGTTATCCAGATGAGAGCAGAGGGGAGAAGATTCCCCTTGATTAGGTTTGTCAGCAGCACGTCCACTGAGGTTGACTCTGTGACATCACACAAGCTCTCATTGTTCTGGAACTCTAGAGGAAGTCGGTACTCATCCAGACCATCAAAGACAAACACAACTTTGTACTTGTTATAGTTGGAGATTCTTGATTCTTTGGATTCCATAAAAAAGCGATGAAGAAGTTCCAACAAACTGTGTTTTTTCCCATTCATCAAATTCAGCTCCTGAAAAGGAAGTGGAAATATGAATTGAAGATCCTGATTTGCTTTTCCTTCAGCCCAGTCCAGAATGAACTTCTGCACAAACACTGTTTTTCCAATGCCAGCGACTCCCTTTGTCAGTACGGTTCTGATATTGTATCTTATCCAGGGAAGGGTTTAAAGATTTTGTTGCATTTGATTGGTGTCTCGTGTTGCTTGTCTTCTGGATGCTGACTCAATCTGTCTCACCTCATGTTCATTATTGACCTCTCCACTTCCACCCTCTGTGATGTAGAGCTCTGTGTAGATCTTATTGAAAAGTGTTGGGTTTCCTTGTTTAGCTATTCCCTCAAAAACACTTTCAAACTTCTTCTTCAGATGAGATTTGAGTTTACGTTGGCTCCTCATGGTAAGCATATCTACAAAACCCAACAATACCAGAGCGTTGATTTACTGTTTTCAGGATTTCAAGCTGCACCAATCATGTTCAATTCTTAACAGGGACTATCCTCCACCACACTAAGACATCTACATAGTTTGGCTCACATATCACAAATGTTATAGTGAATTTAGAGACCTTATGATACTTTACTGTAGGCTATAGTCTGATAACATGCATCTAACTATTGGGCTTTATAAGCTAATAGACCTTGTTTGGCTAGCCTTATAAAAACTTAGAGATCTCTTACTTTTCTCCAGTGTGTCAGCGAGCTCATTCTGGTTCATGTTCCTCAGGACGTGCAGTGTGATCTTCAGAGCCCCCTCTCTGGCACTGCTTTCCTGCTTCTCATCTTCAGTGTCCTCCACTTCCTCATCCTCCCTTTGACCTCCAAAGCATTCTGGGAGATCTGGACTCAGAATCCTCGTGATTCTCTGCAGCTCTTTCTTCATAAACATGATGATATTCTCTTCAAGTGACTAAAACAAACAAAATGAAAAAGATAAAATTCAACATAAAAATATGCCTTTATATGAATAACTTAATTCCACTTTTAAATCTTCTTTACTGAGGTAATCATGATCACTGAAAACAACTCACCATAAATAAGGAGGCCAGGCCTGTGTGATGACTCTGGTCAGACAGACCACTGGGAATCTCTGACTCTGATCTCTCCTGTTGGTCTCTTTGGACGAAACATAATTAAACTATACCCTACATACCTGATTAAACTATACCACACACACACACACACACACACACAAACACTGCTTCCTTTATACAATAATGTTTTACTAATAAGTCCAGGTATTGTAGGGCACATGATTGCTCTCCTACATAGTCATACATCTCATACAGGCATGTTATAAAATAGGTTTCTTACCTTAGTTTAGTAGAAAGGTCTCCATTGCTGAAATTATATGGAGGGTCCATAGACCGGTCACTATTCATGGACACACAGCTGGGTACAGGTGATTCTGTTCTCTCCTGCTGGACCCTAGCAGAAGTATATAGAGAAAAAATAGTTACTTAGTCTCTCTGTAAACACAGACATTATTTTAAACTCAAAAACCAAAGTTACATCAATTGACCATCCAAACCTATCCCTGGTATTGAAGTTATATGGAGGATTCATCGACCGGTCACTCTTCATGGACACACAGCTGGGTACAGGTAAGTCTGGTCTCTCCTGATGGATTGGGCTTCAACACAACAGAGACAGACCTTCAGTCTCTAACCTATTCTGTCTAATAATGATGATGTAATACAAGCTCAGACAGAACATACACTTGAAGTCGGAAGTTTACATACACCTTAGCCAAATACATTTAAACTCAAGTTTTTCACAATTCCTGACATTTAATCCTACATTCCCTGTATTAGGTCAGTTAGGATCACCACTTTATTTTAAGAATGTGAAATGTCAGAATAATAGTAGAGAGAATGGTTTATTTCAGCTTTTATTACTTTCATCACATTCCCAGTGGTCAGAAGTTTACATACACTCAATTAGTATTTGGTAGCATTGCCTTTAAATTGTTTAACTTGGGTCAAACGTTTTGGGTAGCCTTCCACAAGCTTCCCACAATAAGTTGGGTGAATTTTGGCCCATTCCTCCTGACAGAGCTGGTGTAACTGAGTCAGGTTTGTAGGCCTTCTTGCTCGCACACGCTTTTTCAGATCTGCCCACACATTTTCTATAGGATTGAGGTCAGGGCTTTGTGATGGCCACTCCAATACCTTGACTTTGTTGTCCTTAAGCCATTTTGCCACAACTTCGGAAGTATGCTTGGGGTCATTGTCCATTTGGAAGACCCATTTGCGACTAACCTGTAACTTCCTGACTCATGTCTTGAGATGTTGCTTCAATATATCCACATAATTTTCCTTCCTCATTATGCCATCTATTTTGTGAAGTGCACCAGTCCCTCCTGCAGCAAAGCACCCCCACAGCATGATGCTGCCACCCCCATGCTTCACGGTTGGTATGGTGTTCTTCGGCTTGCAAGCAACCCCCTTTTTCCTCCAAACATAACGATGGTCATTATGGACAAATAGTTCTATTTTTGTTTCATCAGACCAGAGGACATTTCTCCAAAAAGTACGATATTTGTCCCCATGTGCAGTTGCAAACCGTAGTCTGGCTTTTTTATGGCAGTTTTGGAGCAGTGGCTTCTTCCTTGCTGAACGGCCTTTCAGGTTATGTCGATATAGGACTCGTTTTACTGTGGATATAGATACTTTTGTACCTGTTTCCTCCAGCATCTTCACAAGGTCCTTTGCAGTTGTACTGGGATTGATTTGCACTTTTTGCACAAAAGTACGTTAATCTCTAGGAGACAGAACGCATCTCCTTCCTGAGTGGTATGATGGCTCCGTGGTCCCATGGTGTTTATATTGCGTACTATTGTTTGTACAGATGAACGTGGTACCTTCAGGCGTTTGAAAATTGCTCCCAATGATGAACAAGACTTGTGGAGGTCTACAATTTCTTTTCTGAGGTCTTGGCTGATTTCTTTTGATTTTCCCATGATGTCAAGCAAAGAGGCACTGAGTTTGAAGGTAGGCTTTGAAATACATCCACAGGTACACCGCCAATTGACTCAAATTATGTCAATTAGCCTATCAAAAGCTTCTAAAGCCATGACATCATTTTCTGGAATTTTCCAAGCTGTTTAAAGGCACAGTCAACTTAGTGTATGTAAACTTCTGACCAACTGGAATTATGATATAGTGAATTATAAGTGAAATAATCTGTCTGTAAACAATTGTTGGAAAAATTACTTGTGTCATCCACAAAGTAGATGTCCTAACCAACTTGCCAAAACTATATTTTGTTAACAAGAAATTTGTGGAGTGGTTGATAAACAAGTTTTAATGACTCCAACCTAAGTGTATGTAAACTTCTGACTTCAACTGTACATTAGGAAAGGATGAACTTAGACACACAGTACTGACACTGTACATTACACACTCAACATAATACAACACTTTCCCCATGTCATACACGTCTCATACAGACATATACATAATACATAATGGACACTTCTCTTAGACATTCTGTCAGTGGCACACTAACACAGCTCAGCTTTACTTATTTCTGTTTAGGTGTTTGATAGTCATGGGAATGAAGGATTTCAGCTTACACTTAGGAAGTGTTCAGCTTACACTTAGGAAGTGTTCAGCTTACACTTAGGAAGTGTTCAGCTTACACTTAGGAAGTGTTCAGCTTACACTTAGGAAGTGTTCAGCTTACACTTAGGAAGTGTTCAGCTTACACTTAGGAAGTGTTCAGCTTACACTTAGGAAGTGTTCAGCTTACACTTAGGAAGTTAGTGTAGTCTACAGTGTACATGCACACACACACACACACACACACACACTCGCTCTCTTCCTCCATTTCTCTCCCACCTTTTAGCTTTGGTGTCGGTGCCAGTGTTCCCCTCCTTTCTCTCCCCAGAGAGACTCATTTTAGAGGTAGTGGTCCCCTCCTCTCTCTCCCCAGAGAGACTCATGTTAGAGGTAGTGGTCCCCTCCTTTCTCTCCCCAGAGAGACTCATTTTAGAGGCTGTGGTCCCCTCCTCTCTCTCCCCAGAGAGACTCATTTTAGAGGCAGTGGACCCCTCCTCTCTCTCCCCAGAGAGACTCATTTTAGAAGTAGTGGTCCCCTCCTCTCTCTCCCCAGAGAGACTCATTTTAGAGGCTTTGGTCCCCTCTCTCTCCCCAGAGAGACTAATTGAACCTAACCAAAGACATCCAGTATATGCTAACATTAAAGTAGAATACATTAAAGTAGAATAGTTGTGTCAAGTTGTCTTGATGTCCTTTGGGTGGTGGACCATTCTTGATACACACAGTAAACTTTTAAACGTGAAAAACCCAGCAGCGTTGCAGTTCTTGACTCAAACCAGTGCGCCTGGCACCTACTACCATACCCCGTTCAAAGGCACTTACATTTTTTGTCTTGCCCATTCACCCTCTGAATGGCACACATACACAATCCATGTCTCAATTGTCTCAAGGCTTAAACATCCTTATTTAACCTGTCTCCTCCCCTTCATCTACACTGATTGAAGTGGATTTAACAAGTGACATCAATAAGGGGTAATAGCTTTCACCTGGTCAGTCTATCTCATGGAAAGAGCAGGTGTTCTTAATGTTTTGTATACTCAGTGTACTGTATAACCCATCAACTTAGTGAATACCATTGGTGTTTAATATGAGGGTTTCAGCATGGAATATCCTTTCTTTATATTATTTATTTTACTATGTCAATATGTCTTTGTTGTAAATATTTTGGCGCCAAACTGGTGGCAGTTGTAAAAAAAAAAAGTACATTGTTGGAAGAGTTGCGGACTTAACTTCAAATTATGCCATTGTTGATAGATGCTTTTTTAAAGGTACTTTCTCTTGAACGTTATGGTTTCTACTAGAAACTCATGGACAATATGGACCCAGATATAAAGATCAAAAAGTTATTCAACTATAAATCACCAAACTTTCCATAGATTACCTGTTAATTACTAACATTATTGAAAATTAGGGTTAGCTTTCGTAAATTTAGCTTTTGTAAATTACCAGTAGTTTTGCAACCCTAACTATACTGAGAAATGTCCATGTAACTAAGGTGGGGAGGTTTAAAAAAACAATCTTACATCTGAAAACAAAGGTTTATAACTGTGTTTTCATTATGCTAAATTGACTGCAGTTTATTTATGTGGTCAGTTTTTATATTGGGTGGTGTCAAATAAATGCATGTACTTACAAGTGATATGAAGGCTCTATCATTTTTTATTTTATTTTCCTTTATTCATGTATTTTACTAATCTGTTTCACTGACAGTGTAGAAGCAGTAACATGACCTGTCCAGTAGATGGCAAATTGTAGGCTTATTCCATAGACTTGGATCAGGGGAGAACGACTGCCCCCTGTCATTGAGGATTTCAAGTTCACAGCCAACCGGTGTACTGCAGGCAATGTTGTCAGAAAGCAGGATCCCCGATTATAGTCAATGGGAGTATGGTGATCTTTGTGGTCAATATTCATGTATATATAAAAAGAACACATTCTGAACACAATCATGCTACCAATACGTACTTCTATTTCACCAGATGTATGTGGATTGCAAACAAGGGGATCACACAATCCAGACTTTTTAAATCTTTTTTTGTTGTTAAACTGGGCCCAGACCATACATTTTTTTATTATAGACTTTACTATAGTCTGCTAAATGACTAAAATGTAAAAATGTAAACATACATTTCACTATACTTTAAGCATCAGACAATACATTTCACTATTAGTTGGGTCCTTACCTGGTCTGAAATCACAACGTCAAATCACTGAAATATCTTCATTTCTGTTCTGGGAGAGATCCTTGGAATAGGTGTTGTTTGTGAACCTTCAACTGTAGCTCTGTTGCATTCTACAGTTGATCTTGTGATACAATAATATGTGGTCAAAGTCTGTCATCTCATTAACAGATGATGACTGGTGAGGTTTTAGGTGTGTAATAAAAGCCCAGTTTAATCATTAACAGAACAATATCTTCTTAACATCTAGTTATGATACATAGTATCCCATATTCACATTCACTCTTTTGATTTACACATACAAGCCCTCAGATAAAATCACATGCAACACACGCACACAGTACAGTGTACAGGTGTGTGTGTGTTTGTGAGCCAGAACCGTGGTAGTAGTATCAATTATGGATGTGGTGCATTTGTTGACCTTGAACACTCAGGATAAATCTTGTTTATTAGTATTTCAAATGAATGAACCTGGTTGAGGGCATTATTAAAATACAGAAGCAATTACTCGTAAAGTGAGAGCGTGGACACACATTCTGTCCCTTTATCAGAACAGCTCTTGTTAGAGTGCAAATGGTCCAACCTTTGTAGTCAATGCAGCCATTAAGGAGAGGGATTGTCAGTAATGATAGACATGTCATTTTAATGTACCAGAAGATAAGAGACTTGAGTCAGGAACAAGCAAAGGCTCACTCAGCCTGAATGTTACATTTCTAACTATGAAAAGGCATAAAGACTCTGGGCTGGCAAGCCTTGCAGACATTTTTCAATTAACTGTCGGAGGCATTCTCTCAGGTGACAGGAGACGTTTATGCCAGGGTGGCAGGCGCTAACGGGTAGGTAGGCAAGGCGGGCATGGTGGTATCTCTGCCCATTTGGGCTTGTAATGAGCCACTGACGAGCTTGTATGACAGCAGCCAGTGAGAAAGAAATACAAACTGGAAACAGCCAGCCAGGGATAAATTGGAGGGAATAAAGTGATTTGCTGGTCCAAACTCTCTCGCTCAGAATCTCTATCACTCTCTCCACCCCCTTCCGTCTCTATCACTCCTATTCTTGCTCTCTCCTCCCCTCCAAACATCCTAGATGCGAATTACGCCATGCACAGTCTGACGGAAGTACATTGGTTTCAAATGGGATGTGGTGCACACTAATGAGACTTTGCATATCATGATAATTGCAAGTAGCCAATAACTTTCCTCAAAAATAGTTGCAGTCTTCAAAATCTGTGCTAGTAAGGATAAAAGAGAAGCCAGTACAACAGTTGAAAGGAACATAATTGTGTGCCAATCTCTTCCTTCTTTTTGGGATTGAGATATAGCCTGAATCTATACAACCGGTAGAATGAGACGAAGTAAACTTCAGACAATTTTTTTGATCCGAAAACATTGGAGAAACTGATTTGATTGAAATATCCCTTTAATTCTGTCCTCGTGACCAAGAATCTGTGAGAATACCCAAAAAAAAAAAAAAACGTTATATTCACATGATCAACAATTGCATTTCTTGCACCCAAGATAGTATAAACAGTGCATTTTGATGGTGTGTCAAATGGTGCAATTACACCCCCTTGCGGAAAAAATAACAAAACTTGAAAATACTCAGGTAATGACAAATAAAAGGTGTATTCTGTGACTGACACACCTGAAAGGGAAATCACTTCAATGTTATTGTATAGAGACCAACTCTTTTCACATGTCCTTCACATCAAGTTTTACAATTGTTTGTGAGAATTTTGTATCAATAACAGGACAATTATAACCGTTTTTCAGATTCTTACAGAAACATCCTGAGGGCCATTCTCATGTTCGTTGTCATCTTTACAAAATCCCCTCTTATGTGTTATCTAGTAAGGTTAGCATGATCATGTTACCGCAAAAAACTACTTAAACCATCAATAAAGAAAAACATACAATCATTGCATTCCAAAATACAGATCACATTAACGGTTACAGGACAAGCCTGTACATTATTTTTTTCCTTCTGTTCCAATCCAACGCTAGTGTACCACCAACTCTGTGATTACAATCACAGTATAAAACAGTATCACTACCAATGCATCATTTATACACCTAATCAACTTAGGCGTTACACAACACTTTATGTACTGTAATGTATAGTGGTCAATACCAGACCTGGGTTCAAATACTTTAGCTAGGCTTGATTGAGTTTGCCTGGCACAATGGAACTAATAGAAGTGGCAAAACTGCAAATCCTGTCCATTTGGCACTCCAGGCAGGCTAAAGTAAATGATAACAGTACTTAAAGATTTGAAAAAAGTATTTGAGCCTATGTCAGATCATTACACAGAACGGTCATCAAAGGTCCTTGGTTTCATTTAGCAGCAACTTCACACTGGCTAACAGTTACTCTTTCTTCCATGATTTTACAGATCAGACCATACTGATTAATCATCGTAAATACCAAGGTATCCCATTAAATATAGAGATTCAAATCTCATAGCCTAAAATATCAACATAAAAAGGATTAAGTGTTTTTTTGTGTAATAGTGGTTTTAGTTTAACGTTAAATAAAGCTATTTCAAGGCATTAGTGTTTAAAGCTAAATCAAATATTGCATCGTTTGTTAGAAAATAGTTTAAAATAAGTTTGTGATATAAAATTGTATAAAATATACTGCAGTAGTTTGCCATATTACAGTAGTAGATATGTTTACAAGAATGACGGTGTTTAAAGCAAAATATTGCACAGAAAATATATTAAAATAAGATTGATATAAAATGGTATAAAACATTGTGACATTGCAGAGGTTTCCCATGTACAGTGGCTACGTAAAAATTAACAGTTGTTTCTTGACCACATAACTGCATTATTGGTACTTTTTTTAAAGAGTTTCAAATAATGTTATTTTTTCCCATAATACCGTGGTTTGACCACTACTTCAGCTGAGGGGAGGCAAAGAAGCCTCCTTGGCGACTTGAGCTAGTGGATGCCTTGCTCTTGCTTCCAAATCTGTAAATATATACAAGAATAAAAAACATTAAACTTAACCACAGATTAAGCTAATTAAGCACAGATATAATCCAAGCTAACGAGAATATTAAAAAGCCATTCAGACAGATTGATCACCCAAGAAACACATTTAGGGCTGACTCCATTTATTTGACTGGTCGATTGTTTGGTCGATAGGCTGTTGGTCGACCGAGATTTCCTTAGTCGAGCAGTAGGAAAAAAAAGTAATGGTGTACAAGACACCTGCCTGATTCGCGCCTGTCTGAGTGGACTAATCCATTGTGGAGGCCGTGGGGATGGCACAGTCCATCACTAAGACATGTGCTACTGAAATTGTACAGTGGGGAAAAAAAGTATTTAGTCAGCCACCAATTGTGCAAGTTCTCCCACTTAAAAAGACGAGAGAGGCCTGTAATTTTCATCATAGGTACACGTCAACTATGACAGACAAATTAAGAAAACAAATTCCAGAAAATCACATTGTAGGATTTTTTATGAATTTATTTGCAAATTATGGTGGAAAATAAGTATTTGGTCACCTACAAACAAGCAAGATTTCTGGCTCTCACAGACCTGTAACTTCTTTAAGAGGCTCCTCTGTCCTCCACTCGTTACCTGTATTAATGGCACCTGTTTGAACTTGTTATCAGTATAAAAGACACCTGTCCACAACCTCAAACAGTCACACTCCAAACTCCACTATGGCCAAGACCAAAGAGCTGTCAAAGGACACCAGAAACAAAATTGTAGACCTGCACCAGGCTGGGAAGACTGAATCTGCAATAGGTAAGCAGCTTGGTTTGAAGAAATCAACTGTGGGAGCAATTATTAGGAAATGGAAGACATACAAGACCACTGATAATTCTCCCTCGATCTGGGGCTCCACGCAAGATCTCACCCCATGGGGTCAAAATGATCACAAGAACGGTGAGCAAAAATCCCAGAACCACACGGGGGGACCTAGTGAATGACCTGCAGAGAGCTGGGACCAAAGTAACAAAGCCTACCATCAGTAACACACTACGCCGCCAGGGACTCAAATCCTGCAGTGCCAGACGTGTCCCCCTGCTTAAGCCAGTACATGTCCAGGCCCGTCTGAAGTTTGCTAGAGTGCATTTGGATGATCCAGAAGAGGATTGGGAGAATGTCAGATGGTCAGATGAAACCAAAATAGAACTTTTTGGTAAAAACTCAACTCGTCGTGTTTGGAGGACAAAGAATGCTGAGTTGCATCCAAAGAACACCATACCTACTGTGAAGCATGGGGGTGGACACATCATGCTTTGGGGCTGTTTTTCTGCAAAGGGACCAGCACGACTGATCCGTGTAAAGGAAAGAATGAATGGGGCCATGTATCGTGAGATTTTGAGTGAAAACCTCCTTCCATCAGCAAGGGCATTGAAGATGAAACGTGGCTGGGTCTTTCAGCATGACAATGATCCCAAACACACCGCCCGGGCAACGAAGGAGTGGCTTCGTAAGAAGCATTTCAAGGTCCTGGAGTGGCCTAGCCAGTCTCCAGATCTCAACCCCATAGAAAATCTTTGGAGGGAGTTGAAAGTCAGCGACAGCCCCAAAACATCACTGCTCTAGAGGAGATCTGCATGGAGGAATGGGCCAAAATACCAGCAACAGTGTGTGAAAACCTTGTGAAGACTTACAGAAAACGTTTGACCTGTGTCATTGGCAACAAAGGGTATATAACAAAGTATTGAGAAACTTTTGTTATTGACCAAATACTTATTTTCCACCATAATTTGCAAATAAATTCATTAAAAATCCTACAATGTGATTTTCTGGATTTTTTTTCTTCTCATTTTGTCTGTCATAGTTGACGTGTACCTATGATGAAAATTACAGGCCTCTCTCATCTTTTTAAGTGGGAGAACTTACACAATTGGTGGCTGACTAAATACTTTTTTCCCCCACTGTATATGGTTATATTACATAAGAACAAATGGTGCAACACTAATAACAATAAATGCACTTTCTATTTTGCCATCAGTGCCTTTTCCTAGACCATGTTGCTACGTCTATAACAGCAAAGTTAACCAGCATATCTGTGTTGAGAACAATGTGACGGCGGCAGCAGCGGAGTTAGGAGAGGAGAAAACAGCCCTCGTCTTAATTGTCTAAGAAAAGTGAGGAGAGAGGAAACCAACTTAATTTGGTCTATAATCAATAGTCTAACTGTTAAATGGGCCTGGCTTTATAGATCATCAATACATCTACAGAAATAAGACAGATTCTGCTTCTGTTTGAGTGTTTGTTTAATAGCCTACTGATTCCCTGAGCACCAAGCCTCAGCAACCACATCGGATAAACTATTTCCCAAATCCAGCTGTTTTTAATCTTTATTATGCTGTAATAAAAGCTTTACACTTTAAAAAATTTTTTATGACAAAGCGACACTTGAATAATTAGCGTAAACAATAAATAAACCGTTCCATTTCGGAATTAATGCGACTGTTTGTCTTTGCTGTAATAAAGGCTTTACAAAAAAACGTCAGACTCTCTGGTATGCTTATAATATATTTAATGTAGTTTACATTGTTCCAAACGGTCAGAAAAATGATATTGTAATCTATACAGCACCTGTTTGGCAAACATAATATGCACGCAGCGCTTGCTCCTTACCTTATTTTTCTTGATCTCCAGTATTTTCCACAACTAGTCACATTTATTCCACACATCTGACTTCCCCTTTACCTCTTGATCAACCAGTAAACATTGCCCCGTTTCGAGTTTATTTGTCACGTCCTCTGCATCCATTTTGCTGTCACGTGTTACGGTGTTCGGAGTTTGTTATAAGCAATTTATTGATGTGATTATGATATGCTATAGGTCAGGCCCTATTGGTCACGTGCATGCGATCCATACATGTGTCACGTAAAGGAGAGCAAGGGTTGAGGGAATAGGGAATGTTTTTCCTAAACAAATGAGGGATTTCGGTAACATAACTTTTCAGTCAGATATGGCTGTAATTATGTTGAAGCATCAGCAACACGGACAGCGCAATAAATAAAATCAAATTTGAATCTGACTTGAATCTCTGAAATGGTTGACGATGTTCTTTCAGGGTGGCCCAGTGTGTACTAGACACCAAGATGGATATCACCAATCAACACTGTTGATGTCCTGTGGTGGTCGCTGCAGCAGGGAGGAGAGAGAGACAACGGGTGCTAGTCACACAGTCACTCGCTGTCATTTTTTAAAAACACAGCGCTGCAAGTCTGAGCCCGGTCCAGCACAATCAAACCAAATTGCGGTCGGACTCCCTCTAGTCATTTGTGTGTCTTAACTGGGATATGCTTAACACCCCGGCCATCCTACAATCTAAACTAGATGCCCTCAATCTCACACAAATTATCAACGAACCTACCAGGTACAACCCTAAATCCGTAAACATGGGTACCCTCATAGATATCATCCTGACTAACTTACCCTCTAAATACACCTCCGCTGTCTTCAACCAGGATCTCAACAATCACTGCCTTATTGCCTGCGTCCGTAACGGGTCCGCGGTCAAACGACCACCCCTCATCACTGTCAAACGCTCCCAAAAACACTTCAGCGAGCAGGCCTTCCTAATTGACCTGGCCCAGGTATCCTGGATGGATATAGATCTCATTCCGTCAGTAGAGGATGCCTGGTTGTTCTTTAAAAGTAATTTCCTCTCAATCTTAAATAAACATGCCCCATTCAAAAAATACAGAACTAAGAACAGATATAGCCCCTGGTTCTCCTCAGACTTGACTGCCCTTGACCAGCACAAAAACATCCTGTGGCGTACTGCATTAGCATCAAATAGCCCCCGCGATATGCAACTTTTCAGGGAAGTTAGGAACCAATATACACAAGCAGTTAGGAAAGCAAAGGCTAACTTTTTCAAACAGAAATTTGCATCCTGTAGCACTAACTCCAAAAAGTTTTGGGACACTGTAAAGTCCATGGAAAATAAGAGCACTTCCTCCCAGCTGCCCACTGCACTGAGGCTAGGAAACACTATCACCACCGATAAATCTACAATAATCGAGAATTTCAACAAGCATTTTGCTACGGCTGGCCATGCTTTCCACCTGGCTACCACTACCCTGGCCACCAGCTCTGCACCCTCCGCTGCAACTTGCCCATGCCCCCCCCGCTTCTCCTTCACACAAATCCAGACAGCTGATGTTCTGAAAGAGCTGCAAAATCTGGACCCCTACAAATCATCTGGGCTAGACAATCAGGACCCTTTCTTTCTAAAACTAGCCGCCGAAATTGTCGCAACCCCTATTACTAGCCTGTTCAACCTCTCTTTCGTAACGTCTGAGATCCCCAGAGATTGGAAAGCTGCCGCGGTCATCCCCCTCTTCAAAGGGGGTGACACTCTAGATCCAAACTGTTACAGACCCATATCCATCCTGCCCTGCCTTTCAAAAGTTTTTGAAAGCCAAGTCAACAAAAAGATCACCGACCATTTCAAATCCCACCGTACCTTCTCCGCTATGCAATCCGGTTTCCGAGCTGGTCATGGGTGCACTTCAGCCACGCTCAAGGTCCTAAACTATATTATAACCGCGATCGATAATAGACAGTACTGTGCAGCCGTTTTCATTGACCTGGCCAAGGCTTTCGACTCTGTCAACCACCGCATTCTTATTGGCAGACTAAATAGCCTTGGTTTCTCAAATGACTGCCTCGCCTGGTTCACCAACTACTTCTCAGATAGAGTTCAATGTGTCAAATCGGAGGGCCTGTTGTCTGGACCTATGGCAGTCTCTATGGGGGTGCCACAGGGTTCAATTCTTGGGCCGACTCTTTTCTCTGTGTATATCAATGACGTCGCTCTTGCTGCTGGTGACTCTCAGATCCACCTCTACGCAGACGACACCATTTTGTATACATCTGGCCCTTCATTGGACACTGTGTTAACAAACCTCCAAACGAGCTTCAATGCCATACAACACTCCTTCAGTAGCCTCCAACTGCTCTTAAACACTAGTAAAACTAAATGCATGCTCTTCAACCGAACGCTGCTTGCACCCGCCCAGCCGACTAGAATCACTACTCTCGACGGGTCTGACCTAGAGTATGTGGACAACTACAAATATCTAGGTGTCTGGTTAGACTGTAAACTCTCCTTCCAGACTCACATTAAGAATCTCCAATCCAAAGTTAAATCTAGAATCGGTTTCCTATTTCGCAACAAAGCCTCCTTCACTCATGCTGCCAAACATGCCCTCGTAAAACTGACTATCCTACCGATCCTTGACTTCGGCGATGTCATTTACAAAATAGCCTCCAACACTCTACTCAGCAAATTGGATGTAGTCTATCACAGTGCCATCCGTTTTGTCTCCAAAGCCCCATATAATACCCACCACTGTGACCTGTACGCTCTTGTTGGCTGGTCCTCACTACATATTCGTCGCCAAACCCACTGGCTCCAGGCCATCTATAAATCACTGCTAGGCAAATCCCCGCCTTATCTTAGCTCATTGGTCACCATAGCAACACCCACCCGTAGTCTGCGCTCCAGCAGGTATATCTCACTGGTCATCCCCAAAGCCAACACATCCTTTGGCCGCAATTCCTTCCAGTTCTCTGCTGCCAATGACTGGAACAAATTGCAAAAATCTCTGAAGCTGGAGACACTTATCTCCCTCACTAACTTTAAGCATCAGTTGTCAGAGCACCTTACCGATCACTGCACCTGTACACAGCCCATCTGAAATTAGCCCGCCCAACTACCTCATCCCTATATTGTTATTTATTTTGCTCATTTGTACCCCAGTATCTCTATTTGCACATCATCTCTTGCACATCTATCATTCCAGTGTTAATACTAATTGTAATTATTTTGCACTATAGCCTATTTATTGCCTTACCTCCATAACTTGCTACATTTGCACACACTGTATATATATGCATTTCTGTTGTATTTTTGACTTTGTTTTGTTTTACCCCATATGTAACTCTGTGTTGTTGTTTTTAATCGCACTGCTTTGCTTTATCTTGGCCAGGTCGCAGTTGTAAATGAGAACTTGTTCTCAACTGGTTTACCTGGTTAAATAAAGGTGAAATAAAAATAAAATAAATAAAAAACTATTTAATCAAACAGTGCGCTTAAAGCATCAGACAAGCTCAGCGCATATAGTTGTTTTGATTAAAACACATTGGATTTGTTCATATATGGAAAAATACAAGTTTAAATATGTCGACCAATCGATTGGTCGAAAGAACAGACAACTCTCAGTCGACAATTTTTTTTTTTTTTGTCGGGGACAGCGCTAAACACATTAGACCCATTTGAGATATGCATTAAGATCTGAGGGGGAAGAGCCCTATGGTTAGAGTGTGCTGCTTACATGGTGGTGCTAGAGAATGTCTGTTTCATGCGCTGGGACAGGGAGCTGGAGGAGGGCGTTTTAGTCATCTGGTGTTCTGGAGTGGTCACTGGCCCCAGCATGCTCACTGTGTGGTGAGAGAATTAACACATTTAGGAGAAAATTATTATTTCAAACTGGCGAATATTGCGAAAATAATTTTGACACTACTGTATGTCTATAGGACAGGAGAGACTGGTTCTCAATGCTGCTTACCTTTGTGGTCTGGAGTGTTGTAGCAGTTAGCATTGTCTGGATGGGTGTGCTGCTCCACTGTGAACGGTCTCCAGTACTCGTAAGGAAGGTCCAACAAGCGCTCCATCACCTGTTTACATCAATACGAATCTCTCAGAACTGTTATCACCACTTAAGAATAGCCTTGTGTAGAGATAACAGTACTTTCAGCTGTGTGGAGAGAACCATTGTTATTGGGTACAGTAATATAATGTAATAAGAATATTCTGTTAAACTAGACAGCTGATAAATAAAATGTCCACATAATATAGAAATAACTTAAATTCAGCTTAGGGTCTGTGTACATCTTTTACATATGCATGTCTAAATACATTTGTATAGATCCCTACATACCCGTGGTTGTCTGTTGGTGTCGTGCAGGATGGTCATGGGGTCTGGGTCTGGGACGGCATGGCCCACCAGGGTGGGTCCAAAAACTCTGGCCAGATTGGTGATATCCATCTTGGTGTCTAGTACACACTGGGCCACCCTGAAAGAACATCGTCAACCATTTCAGAAATTCAAGTCAGATTCAAGCTCCTGCAGTGCCTTGTGAAATCAGGACTTGATTTTAAACTAGTCTTTGATTATGGGGGGCGGTTACCACAGAATTTAAATAACATTGACAGTTACATTTATCAACATCCACCACTACAGTTTACAAACACGTGCAGGCAGGGGCACCCCTTTTGACTGGTTTTGCAAGTTACAGATTGTGCCTTAAATGGTGGCTTGATGGAGTAACCATGAGGTAGTTTGAAGCTCTGCTATACCTCTGCAGGTGGATGGCCAGATAGGCCAGAGTGTCTCTGTTGGGTTGGGGCAGCTCACTGATGGTCTGGTAGATCATCGCCAGGCTACTGCCATCTTCCTGGATTTCTGTGTGCAAGGCAAGAGAAGTGATATAAGAAGAGCTCCATAGACAACTTACAAGGTGAAGAAACCAATCTGTCCAATATTACATTTTCATTTCGAGTGCTTGGTAAGAGAAGGTTCTTTCCATCTGCAAAAAGATGAATCAGAGATAATTGGCTTTAATATTTCAAACCCTCATTGGTTTGAATGGTGTCAGCATGTTTTATTGAATTGGCTGTATTTAGAGTACTATATAGGTAGAGAACATTGAACAGAACAAGTCTCAATAACTCAATTCTGCCAAGAATGTAGATAGACCCTTATAGTCCCAAGCTCTCGATTTGCATATCAGAGTTAAATGACTGCACTTGACTAACATAACCAAAATAACTTCTAAGTTTTACATTTATTAAACCCCTTAAAAGACAGCCAACAGCTGAAGACAGACCTGCAGCCTCCATGAAGTCGCGGTTGAGGCGGAAGGTGAGGAGGGGCTCCGGGAGGTTTCTCAGGAAGTCCTTGAGGAGGCCTGTGACACAGTGGATGTCCTCCACCTTGGCCAAGGAAGGCACCGTCCTCCCCCGCAGGAATCTCTCCTTCAGCTCCTTCACTGTGCGCCCCTCGCCTGACACGCGGTACAGACCCGTCTGACAGGGAGTGAGAGAAAAATAAAGAATGGGATGGAATATTAACTGGCAGTCTGGATGAAGAGTGATGACATCAGTTCAACAGGAATGATCAAGGTAAAAACAAAACATTTGTAAAGAGTGCTGATATGCGTAAAGATTATTTGCTTAAAATTGAATTTTGTAAGTGCTAAAATGGCAACTTTTGAGGCTGCTCACCTCATGTAAACCCCTGTGCTCGATCTCCTTGACACAGTGGACCACCAGGGCAGGGATCATGGGAGAGGAGGAGGGAGCGTAGTCTGCAAGGGTGCTTGGCTGCAACACAAGATACACACTCATGACATGGGACGTTTGGAAAAGGCATTCAAAACACAGATGGTACCGATACAAATCAGTCAGAATACGTCTAACAATACCCAGGACCCTGAATCATGAATACAAAATCATTAGTCTTAATTACTGCAGTATAAGCATTGCAAATATGAAGTGTTGTCAATCTAAGAATGTATAACTAACTCTGCAGGTGTAATACCTCTCTGGTCCTGATGGGGGTGGTGTCTGTAGAGATAGGGTTACATGGCAGGGGGCAGCGGTCGCGGCACTCTGGGTGAGCCACCAGCCTGCAGTCCTGGCACCTCAGGTAGAGCTTCCCGAACTTGGTCTTCCTTCCACACGGCACGCAGAACTCTGACCTGATCACCTGTGTAAGGAGAAGGGACGGGACAGACAGAGGTTAGTGAGACGGGACAGACAGAGGGTAGAAGAGGGAACTGGACAGTGCATTCGGAAAGTATTCAGACCAATTGACTTTTTCCACATTTTGTAACGTTACAGCCTAATTCTAAAATACAGTTGAAGTCGGAAGTTTACATACACCTTAGCCAAATACATTTAAACTCAGTTTTTCACAATTCCTGACATTAAATCCTAGTAAAACGTCCCTGTCTTAGGTCAATTAGGATCACCACTTTATTTTAAGAATGTGAAATGTCAGAATAATAGTAGAGAGAATGATTTCTTTCAGCTTTTATTTCTTTCATCACATTCCCAGTGGGTCAGAAGTTTACATACACTCAATTAGTATTTGGTAGCATTGCCTTTAAATTGTTTAACTTGGGTCAAACGTTTCGGGTAGCCTTCCACAAGCTTCCCACAATAAGTTGGGTGACTTTTGGCCCGTTCCTCCTGACAGAGCTGGTGTAACTGAGTCAGGTTTGTAGGCCTCCTTGCTCGCACACACACACTTTTCCAGTTCTGCCCACAAATGTTCTATAGGATTGAGGTCAGGGCTTTGTGATGGCCACTCCAATACCTTGACTTTGTTGTCCTTAAGCCATTTTGACACAACTTTGGAAGTATGCTTGGGGTCATTGTCCATTTGGAAGACCCATTTGCGACCAAGCTTTAGCTTCCTGACTGATGTCTTGAGATGTTGCTTCAATTTATCCACATAATTTTCCTTCCTCATGATGCCATCTATTTTGTGAAGTGCACCAGTCCCTCCTGCAGCAAAGCACCCCCACAGCATGATGCTGCCGCCCCCGTGCTTCACGGCTGGGATGGTGTTCTTCCACTTGCAAGCAACCCCCATTTTTCCTCCAAACAAACTTCCGACGTCAACTGTAGGTTGGAGTCATTAAAACTTGTTTATCAACCACTCCACACATTTCTTGTTAACAAACTAGTTTTGGCAAGTCGGTTAGGACATCTACTTTGTGCATGACACAAGTAACTTTTCCAACAATTATTTCCCTGTATTACAATTCCAGTGGGTCAGAGGTTTACATACACTAAGTTGACTGTGCCTTTAAACAGCTTGGAAAATTCCAGAAAATAATGTCATTGCTTTAGAAGCTTCTGATAGGCTAATTGACATAATTTGAGTCAATTGGAGGTAGACCTGTGGATGTATTTCAAGGCCTAACTTCAAACTCAGTGCCTCTTTGCTAGACATCATGGGAAAATCAAAATAAATCAGCCAAGACCTCAGAAAAGAAATTGTAGACCTCCACAAGTCTGGTTCATCCTTGGGAGCAATTTTCAAACGCCTGAAGGTACCACGTTCATCTGTACAAACAATAGTATGCAAGTATAAACACCATGGGACCACGCAGCCGTCATACCGCTCAGGAAGGAGACGCGTTCTGTCTCCTAGAGATGAACGTACTTTGGTGCGAAAAGTGCAAATCAATCCCAGAACAACAGCAAAGGACCTTGTGAAGATGCTGGAGGAAACAGGTACAAAAGTATATATAGCCACAGTAAAACAAGTCCTACAGTGAGGGAAAAAAGTATTTGATCCCCTGCTGATTTTGTACGTTTGCCCACTGACAAAGAAATGATCAGTCTATAATTTTAATGGTAGGTTTATTTGAACAGTCAGAGACAGAATAACAACAAAAAAATCCAGAAAAACGCATGTCAAAAATGTTATACATTGATTTGCATTTTAATGAGGGAAATAAGTATTTGACCCCCTCTCAATCAGAAAGATTTCTGGCTCCCAGGTGTCTTTTATACAGGTAACGAGCTGAGATTAGGAGCACACTCTTAAAGGGAATGCTCCTAATCTCAGTTTGTTACCTGTATAAAAGACACCTGTCCACAGAAGCAATCAATCAATCAGATTCCAAACTCTCCACCATGGCCAAGACCAAAGAGCTCTCCAAGGATGTCAGGGACAAGATTGTAGACCTACACAAGGCTGGAATGGGCTACAAGACCATCGCTAAGCAGCTTGGTGAGAAGGTGACAACATTTGGTGCGATTATTCACAAATGGAAGAAACACAAAATAACTGTCAATCTCCCTCGGCCTGGGGCTCCATGCAAGATCTCACCTCGTGGAGTTGCAATGATCATGAGAACGGTGAGGAATCAGCCCAGAACTACACGGGAGGATCTTGTCAATGATCTCAAGGCAGCTGGGACCATAGTCACCAAGAAAACAATTGGTAACACACTACACCGTGAAGGACTGAAATCCTGCAGCGCCCTCAAGGTCCCCCTGCTCAAGAAAGCACATATACAGGCCCGTCTGAAGTTTGCCAATGAACATCTGAATGATTCAGAGGAGAACTGGGTGAAAGTGTTGTGGTCAGATGAGACCAAAATCGATTTCTTTGCCATCAACTCAACTTGCCGTGTTTGGAGGAGGAGGAATGCTGCCTATGACCCCAAGAACACCATCCCCACCGTCAAACATGGCGGTGGAAACATTATGCTTTGGGGTGTTTTTCTGCTAAGGGGACAGGACAACTTCACCGCATCAAAGGGACGATGGACGGGGCCATGTACCGTCAAATCTTGGGTGAGAACCTCCTTCCCTCAGCCAGGGCATTGAAAATTGTTTGTGGATGGGTATTCCAGCATGACAATGACCCAAAACACACGGCCAAGGCAACAAAGGAGTGGCTCAAGGCCTAGCCAGTCTCCAGACCTTAATCCCATAGAAAATCTGTGGAGGGATCTGAAGGTTCGAGTTGCCAAACGTCAGCCTCAAAACCTTAATGACTTGGAGAAGATCTGCAAAGAGGAGTGGGACAAAATCCTTCCTGAGATGTGTGCAAACCTGGTGGCCAACTACAAGAAACGTCTGACCTCTGTGATTGCCAACAAGGGTTTTGCCACCAAGTACTAAGTCATGTTTTGCAGAGGTCAAATACTTATTTCCCTCATTAAAATGCAAATCAATTGATAACATTTTTGACATCCGTTTTTCTGGATTTTTTTGTTGTTATTATGTCTCTCACTGTTCAAATAATTCTACCATTAAAATTATAGACTGATCATGTCTTTGTCAGTGGGCAAACGTACAAAATCAGCAGGGGATCAAATACTTTTTTCCACTCACTGTATATCGACATTACATTTACGTCATTTAGCAGACGCTCTTATACAGAGCGACTTACAAATTGACATAACCTGAAAGGCCGCTCAGCAAGGAAGAAGCCACTGCTCCAAAACTACCATAAAAAAGCCTGACTACAGTTTGTAACCGCACATGGGGACAAAGATCGTACCTATTGGAGAAATGTCCTCTGGTCTGATGAAACAAAAATAGAACTGTTTGGCCATAATGACCATCGTTATGTTTGGAGGAAAAAGGGCTTGGCTTGCAAGCCGAAGAACACCATCCCAACCGTGAAGCACGGGGGTGGCAGCATCATGTTGTGGGGGTGTTTTGCTGCAGGAGGGACTAGTGCACTAGTAGATGGCATCATGAGGAAGGAAAATTATGTGGATATGTTGAAGCAACATCTCAAGACATCAGTCAGGAAGTTAAAGCTTGGTCGCAAATGAGTCTTCCAAATGGACAATGACCTCAAGCATACTTCCAAAGTTGTGTCAAAATGGCTTAAGGACAACAAAGTCAAGGTATTGGAGTGGCCATCACAAAGCCCTGACCTCAAGCCTATAGAACATTTGTGGGCAGAACTGAAAAAGCGTGTGCGAGCAAGGAGGCCTACAAACCTGACTCAGTTACACCAGCTCTGTCAGGAGGAATGGGCCAAAATTCACCCAACTTATTGTGGGAAGCTTTTGGAAGGCTACCCGAAACGTTTGACCCAAGTTACACAATTTAAAGGCAATGCTACCAAATACGAATTGAGTGTATGTAAACTTCTGACCCACTGGGAATGTGATGAAAGAAATAAAAGCTGAAATAAATCACTCTACTATTATTCTGACATTTCACATTCTTAAAATAAAGTGGTGATCCTAACTGACCTAAGACTGGGACGTTTTACTAGCATTAAATGTCAGGAATTGTGAAAAACTGAGTTTAAATGTATTTGGCTAAGGTGTATGTAAACTTCCGACTTCAACTGTAGATTATAGTTTTTTCCCCTCATCAATCTACACACAAAACCCCATAATGACAAAGAAAAAACAGGTTTATACATTTTAGCAAAGTTATTAAAAATAAAAAGATGAAATATCACATTTACATTAGTATTTAGACCCTTTACTCAGTACTTTGTTGGAGCACCTTTGGCAGCGATTACAGCCTTAAATCTTCTTGGGTATGACGCTACAAGCTTGGCACACCTATATTTGGGGAGTTTCTCCCATTCTTCTCTGCAGATCCTCTCAAGCTCTGTCAGATTGGATGGAGAGCGTCGCCGTACAGCTATTTTCAGGTCTCTCCAGAGATGTTCGATCAGGTTCAAGTCCGGGCTCTGGCTAGGCCACTCAAGGACATTCAGAGCCACTCCTGCATTGTCTTGGCTGTGTGCTTTGGGTCGTTGTCCTGTTGGAAGGTGAACCTTTGCCACAGTCTGAGGTCCTGAGCGCTCCGGAGCAAGTTTTCATCAAGGATCTCTCTGTACTTTGCTCCGTTCATCTTTCCCTAGATCCTAACTAGTCTCCCAGTCCCTGCCGCTGAAAAACATCCCGACAGCATGATGCTGCCACCACCATACTTCACTGTAGGGATGGTGCCAGGTTTCTTCCAGACGTGACACTTGGCATTCAGGCCAAAGAGTTCAATCTTGGTTTCATCAGAAAAGAGAATCTTGTTTCTCATGGTCTGTGTCTTTAGGTGCCTTTGGCAAACTCCAAGCGGGCTGTCATGTGCCTTTTACAGAGGAGTGGCTTCCGTCTGGCCACTCTACCATAAAGGCCTGATTGGTGGAGTGCTGCAGAGATAGTTGTCCTTCTGGAAGATTCTCCCATCTCCACAGAGGAACTCTGGAGCTACTTCAGAGTGACCATGAGGTTCTTGGTCACCTCCCAGGCCCTTCTCCCCCAAATGCTCAGTTTTGCCGGGCGGCCAGCTCTAGGAAGAGTCTTGGTGGTTCCAGACTTCTTCCATTTAAGAATGATGGAGGCCACTGTGTTCTTGGGGAACTTCAATGCTGCAGAAATGTTTTGGTGTCTTTCCCCAGATCTGTGCCTCGACACAATCCTGTCAGAGCTCTACAGACAATTATTTCGACCTCATGGCTTGGTTTTTGCTCTGACATGCACTGTCAACTGTGGGACCTTATATAGACAGGTGTGTGCCTTTCCAAATCATGTCCAATCAATTGAATTTATCACAGGGGACTCCAATGAAGTTGTAGAAACATCAAGGATGATCAATGTAAACAGGATGTACCTGAGCTCAATTTCGAGTCTCATAGTAAAGGGTCTGAATACTTACGAAAATAAGGTATTTCTGTTTTTTATTTTTAATACATTTGCAAACATTTCTAAAAACCTGTTTTCGCTTCGTCATTATGGGGTATTGCGTCCTAGAGCAAACCAACATGTATGTGTCCGTGAGAGTCTCATCTTTCCATAGAGGGGTCATAGTAGTTTGTAGGCCGAACCTTTCAGACGCCACAGACATTTTCATGAGAAGACCGATTTTCAGGATGTCTCATGGTCTGACAAACACTGCTCTAGCTCTGTCACCTGATGCGGAAGTGCGACATAGGCGGATGTGGTGGATTGAGACGCATCCAATGCATAAAAATAGATATCTCTAGCTTAAACTGATGGATTTTGATGGGGATTTTTAAAAATGCTAATTAGATTCCCACCGAACAAAAAAAGTGTATTACAGACAAAAGTGTATTACAGATAAAAGTAATAACAGAACGTGTACTGTTTTGGCAAGGAACTCGTGCTTTCGGGCCCCCATTTTGACTCTGGATGTTTTGGTTGGGGGCGGAGCCTCACTGCATGGGGTGTTGAGAGCCTCGCTAGCTGTCTCTGATTGGTCAGTAGAAGTAGAGTCCCAGCCCTGAGCAGCTGGGAAAACAAGAGAACGTCGAGTTTTTACCCCTCAAACTGTTTTTTTATTTCATTTTCTTCAAATTGAAAATGTTGATACATTGTGCGCATCTGAACATGGCTGTCAAGAATAAGGTACTGTAGGCTTGCTAGTGCCGTCTCACCGGTCCTCCTCCTGCTGCCGGTCCAGAAGCCAGGCACTGTCTCGATGGTGGACACAGCCTCTACCGGACCTCCGTTGACGGGCACTGTGATGGTGGTCTTGGTCACTATGGACTCGTTCACCTGTAATAATGCATATATAACTTAAGAGTCACATGAAATAATAATTTAAAAGGAGAAAGGAAAACACAGAAGCATTTTTTTTTTTTTACAATTTGTAGCAACTGATGGTCTACAGAGCAATGTTTTATTTACACGCAAACATTTGAGTGATGCGTGCGCATGCTAACATCAAAAAGCCCTGTAGCAGAATAGCTTTACACTGATGTTGGTACCTTGACAAACTTAGCAGTGAGTGAGTGATGACCATGAAAACACACGATGGCTGTAGCTACTGTATGTTCAACAAGTATATTATTCTTCTGGCTTTATCTAGCTCTACCTTGCCTAGCTTGGCTTACTAGGTAATCAATCCTCTGACATCTGCAATGTTGTAGACCATAACCATCTGATTACTTTTGTTAACTTGCATGTGCTACATCTGAAGTTGGATGTTGTAAAATTCACTTAAATGTAAACAAGCCTCTTTCTTGTGCCAAACTGAGCACGCAACTTTTCATGACGCAGACCGGAAATTGGTATTTTGACCGAAATTCAACACATTGAATACCAGTGTGCCGAGTGCTATTCAAATCAAGTGAAACTACGGTTAGAAATTTTTACACTCCAAGTTTTTCTGTAGTATTAGCTACATTGGAGTTAGTTTCAGAAGCCTGGCTACCCATCCACACCGCTCCAGCCAAACAGACCTTTCTTCTCAACAATTAGTTGGGATTTCCCTCTCTCCCGTACGATTTCTAGAATGCAAACACATTCTGACTGTTCTGATTGGTCCTAGAAACCAATTCGTTGGGTCGGAGCCAGCCTACATGATGACGTTATCAACTTCGATACTCTGATTGGTTAGAGAAGATCCAATTGCTGATTAATTTGTTTTGTACAATGCCCCTCATTTTGAAGTCACACAAACAACTTCTAGGATGGCAGTTTCATGTATGTAGCGATCAATAGAGCAGAGGAATTAAATTCAGGGTGAGTGGTCAGGCAATGCATTGAGTAGTACCCTCTCTGAAGTGCGGCCAGTGGAGCGGGGTTTCTTCAGCACCTGCTGGGGAGGCTCAGCAAGGATTCTGGAGGAACGCTGTGGAAACAAATAGGAATGACTGAGTTAACAATACTTCCAAATGACTGAGCATTGTAGAACTACATTCCCACCCTATCCTTCACTACAGATCCTTTAGATATAAAATGACAACAACAAAAAAATGTACGTACATTTCCATTGAGGATCTGTCAGGCTATAAACTAAACAGTAACTCTCCACTCACCCTTTTCTGGAGTTTTCTCAGTCGCACTGTCCTCATCACAGAAGAGTCACAATCCTACAGGAAATATAGAGTGATGACAACCCCATAGTTCATGTTTATATAGGTAGTATTAGTGTGGCTATATCTATTTGACACTTTTTCTATTTTGGCATATTGTATTCATGTATTTTTGTGATGGTGCCACTACAATGTCCAAGACAAATGTCCCCTTGTGGACAAGGTGAAAATGTAAAATGCAATACTTACCAGAGAATCATCAGTTTTGTCATAGCTAATGTCTGACAACAGGGAAGCAGATTCATCTATGGTGGTTAACCTGAAAGACATGACAGGAGGCTTGGTTGCAATCACTGTTCTGAATCTGAACAATCTGGGTCATATTCACGAAACACGAAACTGAATCAAACGGGACGAAACAGGGTAGGCATATCTAATTCTGTCCTAAAATATACATTTATTTTTGTTCATTGTAATGAACGCAGGCCAGACATGGATGATGAGGGCCTAATAAAGGACTGTACAGCACCTGTGGCTGGTGTTGAGGTTGTTCTTGGCAGCCAGCGCGGCCTGGGAGTGGGCGTTGAGGAAGGCCAGGGCAGAGCGCTGCTCCTCACTCAGGTGGAGGCTGCTGCTGGAGCTCTCCGCCACCAGCATATCCCGGATTAGCTGGATTTGACGCTCCTACACACACACACAGATCAGGAAATTACCCCACAATGTTATAGCCTACCAAACAGTGTGATTTTGTGAATTTCTTATCAACTCATAACTAGTAACTAATTAATCTAACCATAAGCGTCTTCAAACTTTGTCCTCTTTTTGACAATAAACATCACAAATGAGATGCATTACGCAATAGAAGCCACCACAACATGTAGAATTATGATGTAGAATCACCTGGGACCTGTACTGTAGCTGTCCTATAACTGTTTACCTACCAGTTTCTCGTAGTCTGCCTCTGCCCGCTGGCGCCGTCTGATCTCCACATCCACCTGGTTGCGGGCGTGCTTCAGCTTGACCTCCAGAGCCCCCCTCTCCATCTCTGTTTTGGTCAGCACCTCCTTGCAGGCTCCCAGTTCCTCCTCCCGCTGCAGCCACTTCCGCCTGCAGTCCTCAAAGTTCAGAGCCATCTGTATGAACTCTGAACAAAGAAGTAAGGCCAAGGGGATGGTTATTGGTTGAAGATCTGCTTTCATCTCATTCAGACTAGTTTACTCTTTTGAAGTCAATCTCCCCTATGGTTTTTCAGGTGAGGGGTGAAGGGGGGGGGGCATTGATGCCAACATTCTTTCAGGCAGGTGGCAACAGAGATGGGCAAGGGTCCCGCCTTGCCTAAGTGAATGAGCAATAAGTACTTTTGTTATCCATTTTAGATTATTTAACTTTTTTCAAACCTACCACCACCCCCTTTCAATTTTGGGGTCATCAAGTGTCTTGTGCAAGGGCACCTGGAATTCTCACTCCTGCAAACCTCCAGTTGTTAGTTAATCTTTCAATGTCATTACACCTGGGATTTCAACCAGCAACAACCTGCCAGCCAGTGAGTTTCTGGTCTGCTGAAAACTTGCCATCCCTGATATGCAATGGCATGGGCACGGATTCAACCTTTCACCAAAAGCATGCGCCACTGGTCACTTACGTGGTTCGATGCCCTCATTGAGAATATCGGAGTGTGCACGCAGATTCTGGAACTGGTTGTACAGGTTCAGCACTGTCGATTCCATGTCCTGATAAAGCAAGGTGCCAAAATGACATGGGGGGACCGGTCACGTGACAGAAACCCAGCAGGGGACTTCAAAGATTTTCTAGCAAAGACAGTACAGTATGGTTTAGAAACTATTTCTAGTATAGCTTTTCCTCTCCGACTTTATTTATTTGGTAGGTAGTTATAATGTTAGCAAGATTATAAATAATAGATAGCTAGCCTTGCTGCCAAAGTTAGTAAAACTGATTGAAACACTTTTTAGCAAGCAGGCTAGCTAGCTAGCTAACGTTAGCTAACTTTAGTTTTTTTTTAACAACACTTAAAACAAACATGAACAGATACTTACGGCCTTTGGTCCTTCCTAGAACAGTGTCCCGCGGCTGATGTTTCCAGCTGCTATCAAAGGCAACTTCTATTGTAATTCGTGATAATAAGTGGACTACGTTGTCTCTAGCCACACAAGCTACCACACCTGTCTGGTTCAACTTTTCCAAGGGTTTCAAAAACCAGGCGCCGAGGAAGAAGGCGTTTCTTCGGGCTGGGTTTTCTGACACTGCAGATGGCAGTTATTTGTGCATTATCGCCACCATGAGACTTGGAGTGTAACTACGCTTACAACGAAAGGCTAAAATACAGTCGAATAGGCCCAGGGTTTCCCAAACTCGGTCCTGGGGGCCTCTGGGTGCACGTTTTGGTTTTTGCCCTAACACTACACAGCTGATTCAAATCATCAAAGCTTGGTGATGAGTTGGATATTTGAATCAGCTGTGTGAGTTGGTTATTTGAATCAGCTGTGTAGTACTAGGGCAAATAAAACGAAATGTGCACCCAGGGAGGTCCCCAGGACTGAGTTTGGGAAACCATGGAATAGGGAACATACAACTGCCTTGTAAAAACCCATGTTGGTCGAAGAAAAAGAGAGAATACATAAGAGAGAAATTTGCCATGTTACATTCTTCAAGGGTCTGGGGTGTAAGACACCAATGAGATATAGGGTGGAATGCCTGTGAATTATCAGGTCTTTAGTCAGACACTGCTGCCTGTCCTCCTTTAGTTTGTCTGTCACACATGGGACATACCCCACAGCATCATTAATCAACACATGCTGGCGTATCTGGGCCCTGCATCAGCTTTACTGTGCCATATAATGAGGAGAACAGACACTCACTCACTCGCGGACACACACTAACATACAAACACATTTGGATCAAAATTGTATGTGTTTGTAAAAAATAGGACGACATGCAAATAGGCAAACACACACTTGTACACACATAGTCGCGGCAGGTAGCTTAGTGGTTAAGACCGTTGTGCCAGTAACCGAAAGGTCCCTGGGTCTAATCCCCGAGCCGACTAGGTGAAAAATCTGTCGATGTGCCCTTGAGCAAGGCACTTAACCCTAATTGCTCATGTAAGTCGCTCTGGATAAGAGCGTCTGCTAAATGACTAAAATGTAACTAATTGTCTTCTTTGTGTTTCACATTGCTCTTCCACTACTGTAGGTCCATTAGTCTTGATTTGAGATAATTGGACCTGTCAGTCAATAATACTGACTCTTTGTCTATATCTATTATTTATACAACAGGCTCGGCAAATATTCCACTAATCAAGCATCAATTAACTGCCGGAAATCTCTCCTCTCAAATCAGTCTACTTTGTCTTGGACTGACTAGAGAAGTTAGTGAGTTTCCTCTCTAGGAAGCTTGGCATCTGTCTTACAAAGACTGTGATATGCAAAGAGAATATGGAATGACTTTGCATTACCAAACAACCCATAGAAGGCATTTTGGGAAATAAGCCACCACCTATCATGCCAATGAAGAGTTTTACCAACAGAATGAATGCATTTCACAGATTTCTATTACAACACACCACTCCTTCTGCCCTTTGCCGTGGCTACATCACTTAAATCTGGACGCATTCTTTGTACACACAATACTCCATCCACTGTAGCACTTTAACACACATCAATCCTGCAACTCTAATGCATACTATCTACACGTATGATGCTGCTAGGGCTTCCTGCCACCTACAAGCATGTGTTCACACATGAGTTAAACTGATTGGAGTGAAACCTGAAACTACCTGTAACACAGTGTGGCTGGATCAATGTGTTTTACAGTAAAGAGGGTACAGGAGAAAAAGCCTTCATCTCCGCTATCGGGGTCACTATCAGACTCAGGAATAAGAACAATGAGGGTAACAGACAAACGGTTAACCTCTGGAAATGTATTCCATTTTGAGTTTGCATTCCAATATTACACTTTATATATATCACAGAAGACTGAAATAATGTATAAC
>NW_028159938.1:351891-375746 GCF_964263955.1 Coregonus lavaretus | reverse complement strand
TTCTTTAGATACCTTATATTAAGCAAACCAGACGGCACAATTATTATTATTTCTTTTTTTGATGGATAGCCAGGGGCACACTCCAACACTCAGACATCATTTACAAATGAGGCATTTGTGTTTAGTGAGTCCGCCAGATCTGAGGCAGTAGGGATGACCAGGGATGTTCTCTTGATAAGTGTGTGAATTGAACCATTTTCCTGTCAAAATGTAATGAGTACTTTTGGGTGTCAGGGAAAATGTATGGAGTGAAAAGTACATTATTTTCTTTAGGAATGTAGTGAAGTAGTGAAGTACATGTCTCCTGAGTGGCGCAGTGGTCTAAGGCACTGCATCGCAATGCTAACTGTGCCACTAGAGATCCTGGTTCGAATCCAGGCTCTGTCGCAGCCGGCCGCGACCGGGAGACTCATGGGCGGTGCACAATTGGCCCAGCGTCGTCCAGGGTAGGGGAGGGAATGGCCGGCAGGGATGTAGCTCAGTTGATAGAGCATGGCGTTTGCAACGCCAGTGTTGTGGGTTCGATTCCCACGGGGGGCCAGTATAAAAAAAAAAATGTAATCACTAACTGTAAGTCGCTCTGGATAAGAGCGTCTGCTAAATGACGTAAATGTAAAAGTAAAGTAAAAGTTGGCAAAAATATAAATAGTAAAGTACCCCCAAAAAACTACTTAAGTAGTACTTTAAAGTATTTTTACTTAAGTACTTAACACCACTGAGGGACAGAGGGGGGGTCAAGGCGGGGGGGGGGGGTCGAGGGGGAGTAGAGGGTGAGAGGGCCAACAGGGCTGCAATTAAGTGACATTTACATAACTAAGAGGCAACAAATCCCCTCATCAACAGAGCAGGCTCTGGAGAGGCTCAGTGGAGACTGGCTGTGTGTGTGTGTGTGTGTGTGTGTGTGTGTGTGTGCGTTTGTGCTTACATGTGTATTTGAGTCCTCACAGAGGAAGGAGATCATGAACAAGAACGGAGAGCGACCTGCACTTCTCCAGATAAGTGTAACTTGGAGAAGCTCTTGTCTGGCCCAGGGTTGATGGGATCTAAACACTCAGAAGCTCTTGTCTAGCCCAGATAGTGGGCGTGGCCAGTGGTGTGGTCTCCGACCAAATTCTACACATTTTGCCATGTATTATGTCACGTTCTTAAGCTGTCTGAGTGACTTAAACATTATAACAAAATCAATGGGGGCCCCATGCCATGCCGTTTCTCCCTGACTATCTGGTTTTTATTTTGGCGATTGCTAGTTCTTAAAGATGATCTCATCAAAAATAAAAATCGACATACTTTATACACTACATCACTAAATGTATGTGGACACCTGCTTGTCGAACATCTCATTCTAAAATCATGGCATTAATATGGAGTTGGTCCCCCCTTTGCTGCTATAACAGCCTCACTCTTCTGTGAAGGCTTTCCACTAGATGTTGGAACATTGCTACGGGGACTTGCTTCCATTCAGCCACAAGAGCATTAGTGAGGTCGGGCACTGATGTTGGGCGAATAGGCCTGGCTCGCAGTCGGCGTTCCAATTCATCCCAAAGGTGTTGGATGGGGTTGAGGTCAGGGCCCTGTGCAGGCCAGTCAAGCTCTTCCACACCGATCTCGACAAACCATTTCTGTATGGACCTCACTTTGTGCATGGGGGAATTGTCATGTTGAAACAGGAAAGGGCCTTCCCAAACTGTTGCCACAAAGTTGGAAGCACAGAATCGTCTAGAATGTCATTGTATGCTGTAGCGTAAAGATTTCCCTTCACTGGAACTGAGGGCCTAGCCCGAACCATGAAAAACAGCCCCAGCCCATTATTCCTGTGTCACTGATCTACACACAATACCCCATAATGTCAAAGTGGAATTATGTTTTTACAAATGTTTACAAATTAATTACAAATGAAAAGATGAAATGGATTTTTAAACGACTTCCTCATTTCTGTATCCCACACATACAATTATCTGTAAGGTCCCTCAGTCGAGCAGTGAATTTCAAGCAAAGACACAAACACAAAGACCAGGGAGGTTGTCCAATGGTTTGCAAAGAAGGGCACCTATTGGTAGATAAAAAATAAATAAAAAGCAGACATTGAGTATCCTTTTGAGCATGGTGAAGTTATTAATTACACATTGGATGGTGTTTCAATACACAGAGTCACTAAAAAGATACAGGCGTCCTTCCTAACTCAGTTGCCTGAGAGGAAGGAAACCGCTCATGGATTTCACTATGAGGCCAATGGTGATTTTAAAACAGTTAGATTTTAATGGCTGTGATAGGAGATAACTGAGGATGGATCATCAACAGTGTAGTTACTCCACAATACTAACAGAAATGACAGAGTGAAAAGAATGAAGCCTGTACAGAATACAAATATTCTAAAACATGCATCCCGTTTGCAATAAGGCTCTAAAGTAATACTGCAAGAACAGAACATTGTATTTTTGACCTGAATACAAACCATTATGTTTGGGGCAAATCCAACACACACATCACTGAGTACCACTCTTCATATTTTGAAGCATGGTGGTGGCTACATCATGTTATGGGTATGCTTGTCATCGGCAAGGACTGGGGAGTTTTTTAGGATAAAAATAAACGGAATAGAGCCAAGCACAGGCAAAATCCTAGAGGAAAACTTGGTTCAGTCTGCTTTCCATAGAGGCGAAAGAAACGCACACCTATTTAGGCGAGGTGCTGGCTAACGGAGTAGAACACTTGAAAAAGAAAAGGAAAGTAGCACACTCTAGGAGCTCAGATGCAATAATTTAATATCCTAATAACCAACGTTTCCACAGACAAGCTGTCTTCATCGGGGTATAATCAGTAAATGACTTAAATGTAAAGATACAGGCGTCCTTCCTAACTCAGTTGCTGGAAAGGAAGGAAACCGCTCAGGGATTTCACCATGAGGCCAATGGTGACTTTAAACAGTTACAGAGTTTAATAGCTGTGATAGGAGAAAACTGAGGATGAATCAATTGTAGTTACTCTGCAATACTAACTGAAGTGACAGAGTAAAAATAATGAAGCCTGTACAGAATAAAATATTCCAAAACATGCATCCTGTTTGCAATAAGCCACTAAAGTAAAACTGCAAATAATGTGGCAAAGAAATTCACTTTATGTCCTGAATACAAAGTGTTACGTATGGGACAAATCTAACAAAACATGTCACTGAGTACTACTCTTCATATTTTGAAGCATAGTGGTGGCTGCATCATGTTATGGGTATGCTTGTCATCGGCAAGGACTAAAGAGGGTTTTTTTGTTGATAAAAATTAATTGAATAGAGCTAAGCATAGGCAAAATCCTAGAGGAAAACCTGGTTCAGTCTGCTTTCCAACAGACACTGGGAAACAAATTCACCTTTCAGCAGGACAATTACCTAAAACACAAGGCCAAATATACACTGGAGATACTTACCAAGACGACGTTGAATGTTCCTGAGTGGCCTAGTAACAGTTTTGATTATAAATCCGCTTTAGAATCTATGGCAACACTTGAAAATGGCTGTCTAGCATTGATCCACAACCAATTTGACAGAGCTTGAATAATTTTTTAAAGAATAATGGGCAAATATTGTACAATCCAGGTGGGCAAAGCTCTTAGAAACGTACCCAGAAAGACTCACAGCTGTAATCGCTGCCAAAGGTGATTCTAACATATATTGACTCGGGAGGTATATGTAGAATTTTTCTTACACTTTGACATTGCAAAGTATTTTGTGTAGATCGTTGACAAAAAATGGACAATTAAATCCATTTTATTCCCACTTTGTAACACAACAAAATGTGTAAAAAGTAAAGGGGTGTGAATACTTTCTGAAGACACTGTAGACATTTTCTCCCTTCGCTTTTAGACTAACATTTTGTTTGCAACAGCTGAGATTTGTATAAACCTGTCTCTCCGACATTTGCAACATTGTTTCAATACTGAAATGCAATCTCCAGTGTCCCAAAGCATAGAGAATGAACGTGTCAGGACGAGGCAGACAGCTTTTATCAGCCAGTCGAAATCATACATCAGGATGGATATGGATATACACAATGAAATGTAAATAGAAAAAAAATGAAATGCTAGTTAGTGGTCTTTCCAGCTTCAGTTCGAAGTGATTGTGTTAACGGTGTAGTTGGCTGCCTAGCAAGGGAGAACAGCTTGCATAGCAACTCATTTTTGTTTGGCATAGCAACGTGGCTGCCAATCAAACGAACGACCAGTTGGCTTGGCTAGCAACTTCAGGACTATATCCTTGTGGAAGGATGAAATATTGAGTTGCTCCCCCCCTTTTTTGCCCTCAGAATAGCCTCAATTCATCAGGGCATGGACTCTACAAGGTGTCGAAAGCGTTCCACAGGGATTCTGGCCCTTGTTGACTCCAAACGCTTCCCACAGTTGTGTCAAGTTGGCTGGTGGTGGATCTCTACTCTGAATAGCTTGTTCTATCCCATCCCACAGATGCTCAGTTGGAGATCTGGTGACTAGGCAGCCCACTGCAGTAAGCTGTATTTACTGTCATGTTTGTGGAAGCATTCCTGGACAATCCTAGCCTTGTGGCATGGGACATTATCCTGCTGAAAAAAAATATATTTGCAAATGGATACACTCCTTCCATGAAGAGATGCACCTGATTGGCAATGATGTTCAGATATCCTGTGGCTTTCAAACGTTGCTCCACTTTTATCAGGGGGCCATGAAAACACACCCCACACCATCACACCACCACTACCAGCCTGCAACGTTGACACGCGGCATGATGGATGCATGTACTCGTGTGGTTTTCTCCATACCCTAGTCCTCCCATCAGCGTGAAACAGCAGGAACCGCGGGATTCATCAGACCAGGCGATGTTTTTCCAATTCTCCAACGTTCAGTGTTTTCGTTCCTTAGCCCCACTGAAAAAGCAGTTTCTTGTTTTTTTACCCGAAAGAAGTGGAACTCTGTAAGGTCGTCGGCTGCCATTCCCCATTCGTGTCAAGGTACGACGAGTTGTGAATTATTTTATGGGTCTTTGGGCACCAATGTTGACCCTGGCCTGTCAGTTGACTGACTGTAGCCCGTCTGTTGCTCTGCACAATTCGTGTCAGCCTCCTTTGTTCTCTTTCATCAATGACCCGTTTTCGACCTCTGGCCGTTGGCTGGATGTCCTTTGGGTAGTGGACCATTCTTGATACACACGGCAAACTGTTGAGCGTGAAAAATCCAGCAGCGTTGCAGTTCTTGACACACTCAAACCAGTGTGCTTGGCACCTACTACCAAACCCCGTTCAAAGGCACTTAAATCTTTTGTCTTGCCCATTCACCCTCTGAATGGCACACATACACAATCCATGTCTTAATTGTCTCAAGGCTTTAAAATCCTTCTTCAACCTATCTCCAACCGTTCATCTACACTGATTGAAGTGGATTTAACAAGTGACATCAATAAGGGATCATAGCTTTCACCAGGATTCACCTGGTCAGTCTATGTCATGGAAAGAGCAGTTCCTAATGTTTTGTACACTCAGTGTACACCCGTGCCAATATATCCTCCAAACCACGGCTTCTCGGGCATTATCACGAAATGTAGAGTTTTCAGATGTAAACACAGAACACATCTCATACTAGTCAATATTCACGTCATAAGAAGGAATTCCCCTCGACCACACCAACGCCTACAAATTTGGGTAAACAAACATTCTTTCCCATTGACCCCCATTGTAAAAGAGCCAACTTCGTTGTTGATTTTTTGTTATACAGAAATAACAAAACATGCCGAAACGCTGCTGTGTTGTTCAATGTACATGTAACCAGGCAAAAGATCCCAACATACGGTTCGCAATGGTCCAACGTAGTGAAATAGAGCCTATGAGAAGAGCCCTGTGGCTTCAGGCTATTCGGTGTGGGAGAGTGGGAGAGCGGGAAATGTGAGGACCCGGTGTCCAAGTAGGCTACACGTAGCTATGTGTGTGGAAAACATTTCATCACAGGTAAGACATTTAACTTGTTTACCATAGTCCATTTGTAACTCCACTCACTACTTGTAGCTGTATAGCTGTAATTCAACGTCTCAGACACGTGACGTATGTGGCAGGGTCTACAGACAATCACGGATTGCAAAGGGAAAACCAGCCACGTTGCGGACACTGACGTCTTGCTCCCGGACAACCTAAACACCTTCTTTGTCCGCTTTGAGGATAACACAGAGCCACCGACGCGGCCCGCTGCCAAGGACTGTGGGCTCTCGTTCTCAGTGGCTGACGTGAGTAAGACATTTAAGCGTATTAACCCTCGCAAGGCTGCCGGCCCAGACAGCATCCCTAGCCGCGTCATCAGAGCATGCGCAGACCAGCTGGCTGGAGTGTTTACGGACATATTCAATCTCTCCCTATCCAGTCTGCTGTCCCCACTTGCTTCAAGATGTCCACCATTGTTCCTGTACCCAAGAAAGCAAAGGTACCTGAACTAAATGACTATCGCGTAGCACTCACTTCTGTCATCATGAAGTGCTTTGAGAGGCTAGTTAAGGATCATATCACCTCTACCTTACCTCACACCCTAAACCCACTTCAATTTGCATACCGCCCCAATAGATCCACAGACGATGCAATCGCCATCGCACTGCACACTGCCCTATCCAATCTGGACAAGAGGAATACGTATTTAAGAATGCTGTTCATTGACTATAGCTCAGCATTCAACACCATAGTACCCTCCAAGCTCATCATTAAGCTCGAGGCCCTGGGTCTGAAACCCGCCCTGTGCAACTGGGTCCTGGACTTCCTGACGGGCCGCCCCCAGGTGGTGAAGGTAGGAAACAACACCTCCACTTTGCTGATCCTCAACACAGGGGCTCCACAAGGGTGCATGCTCAGCCCCCTCCTGTACTCCCTGTTCACCCATGACTGCGTGGCCGCCACTACTCCAACTCAATCATCAAGTTTGCAGACGACACAACAGTAGTAGAACTGATTACCAACAATGACGAGAGGAGGTGAGGGCCCTGGCGGAGTGGTGCCAGGAAAATAACCTCTCCCTCAATGTCAACAAAACGAAGGAGCTGATCGTGGACTTCAGGAAACAGCAGAGGGAGCACGCCCCTATCCACATCGACGGGAACCACAGTGGAGAAGGTAAAAAGCTTCAAGTTCCTCGGCGTACACATCACTGACGATCTGAAATGGTCCACCCACACAGACAGTGTGGTGAAGAAGCGCAACAGCGCCTCTTCAAACTCAGGAGGCTGAACAAATTTGGCTTGGCCCCCAAGACCCTCACAAATTTTACAGATGCACAATTGAGAGCATCCTGTCGGGCTGTATCACCGGCCTGGTACGGCAACTGCACCGCCCGCAACCGCAGGGCTCTCCAGAGGGTGGTGCAGTCTGCCCAACGTATCACCGGGGGCAAACTACCCGCCCTCCAAGACACATATAGCACCCGATGTCACAGGAAGGCCAAAAAGATCATCAAGGACATCAACCACCCGACCCACGGCCTGTTCACTCCGCTATCATCCAGAAGGTGAGGTCAGTACAGGTGCATCAAAGCTGGGACCGAGAGACTGAAAAACAGCTTCTATCTTAAGGCCATCAGACTGTTAAATAGCCATCACTAGCCGGCTACCACCCGGCTACTCAACCCTGCACCTTAGAGGCTGCTGCCCCTATGTACATAGACATGGAATCACCGGTCACTTTCATAATGGAACACTAGTTACTTTAATAATGTTTACATACTGCTTTACTCATTTTATATGTATATACTGTATTCTATTCTACTGTATTTTAGTCAATGCCACTCTGACATTGCTCGTCCTAATATTTGTATTTTTCTTAATTCCATTATTTTACTTTTAGATTTGTGTGTATTGTTGTGAATTGTTAGATACTACTGCACTGTTGGAGCTAGGAACACAAGCATTTCATTACACCCGCAATAACATCTGCTAAATATGTGTATGTGACCAATACGATTTGATTTGATTTGATGTGTATAGTCCGTTTGTTTGTGTTTTTGATCTTGGCTAGCGTAACAGCTAGCTAGCACTGGGCTGTCTATCTCCATCATGAAAAGGGGGGTGAGGGAAGCCCTACAATATTCCGTTTTTCTAAGTAGTGAGAACGCTCAGGAGCAGGCAATGTTGAAAAGTACTATTTTCTTAAATGTAGTTTTGTAATTGACTAAAAGAAGCAGACAACAAGGAAATTGTGTTTGAAAAAGGTGACGTTTTTGCTGTGAGCCAATGGGGTAACCTAGGTAACCACAGTTTGTTTCCCCCCCACAGGCGGGCAGGGCCGCGACGTTCTATCTAATACCGACTAGGACTATGAGAGAAGAGAAGCTCCTTCTCTGAGTTTCTTTTGAAAGATTCCCAATTCTAAATTCCAAATCTCTAATGTCCAAGTGTTAGTCAGTCAAGCGCAGGGTGCAGGGTGCTGGCAGAGAACAGGGGTGGGGGGATAGAGCAGCACATCAATCAACAGAAAGTATAGAGAATGGGGATAGATAGTCCTCGTCAACAACTAACTGACAAACGAACTATTAGAGCTGGACAACACATGGAAATAATAAATACACACACATACACACCACATACACACACTGACTTGCACACACAAACACACACACAACACACATACACAGGATACCGACAACACAAACACACATACACACACGCACACACAGGTACATCTCTGACGTCCAAAATGTAAAGGAGTAGAAATTACAAATGTTCCCTTTTTGTGCTTCCAGCGGTCTGAAAGGAACAAGCAGAGCGCTTAACATTAAATGTAAATAATCTGTCTGCGAGTAGTGCTGCTAGCTATGCAGCAGAGTATGGGTGAGTCAATGACTGTGTGTGGCATCCATAGGGGGAATAAGAGAGAGAGAGAGAGAGAGAGAGAGAGAGAGAGAGAGAGAGAGAGAGAGAGAGAGAGAGAGAGAGAGAGAGAGAGAGAGAGAGAGAGAGAGGAGAGAGAGAGAGAGAGAGAGAGAGAGAGAGAGAGAGAGAGAGAGAGAGAGAGAGAGAGAAGAGAGAGAGAGAGAGAGAGAGCGAGAGAGAGAGAGAGAGAGAGAGAGAGAGAGAGAGAGAGAGAGAGAGAGCGACAGAGAGAGAGAGAGAGAGCGAGAGAGAGAGAGAGAGAGAGAGAGAGAGAGAGAGACAGGAAGAGCACAGAGAGCGGTCGTCCTATGACCTATGCTATGCTTGACAGTCCCTTTGAGTGACATGGGAGACTGAGGTCTATTGTTGGTGGCCATTCCTCACTGTGTTGTCTGACCTTATCAATGTAGGGTCATCAGCACTGGACACCCCCGCCCACAGCTGTGTTTTCACCTCATTGACTCGCCCAGTCACATGGTTTCTGAGAGAAGCAGCAGCTAAATTATATTTCTCCATCATTTTACATTCAGATTCATTTATTGACACACAACCATATTGGTGGTATTTGCTTTCAGTAAAGCATGGTAAGGTAAATCTTATATATAAAGTGCTGGATGGGACACAGACAGTCACAGGTGCTATTGAGTCATAACTAATCCTTTACTCAATAAAAGTTCCACAAGATACAAGATGAAGAAAAACCATGAATAAAACAAAAGAGGAATGTCACCTGTGTGATGAAAAAAAATCATTTTTGGTCATCCACCGTTTCCTATTCATTAGCTATGAGAAAGACAGACAAAGAGAGGGGACTCTCTCTACTCCATCTCTCTCTCTCCTCTTTCCTCTCTCCTGCAGCTCTTCAGAAAGAAAAGGAGGGACAGCAGAATCATTCAGCAGCTGAAAAGGTTCAACTATAACGAGAGGACGAGTGGAGTCTGTAGCCAGCGCAGAGAGAGTGACGGCCAGGCAGGGGCACCTGAGAGGGCCAAACATTCCCCCCAAGGACCCGGCTCGTCAATAAAGGAGAAATCTACAGTGGTCCAAAGAGCCCAGGGGCTGCTGCGAGTGGTGTGTAGGGCCCAAGAGGGGACGGGGGCTGCTGTGAGTGGTGTGTAGGGCCCTTGGGAAGTTTGTCTAGTAATCGAGTCGATTGTTGACCTCCTGCTCAGGAAAGAACTTTGGGAACAAGGGAAGGCCTGCAGAATAATAAATGTTCTCGCCCTCCCTCCCTCCCTCCCTCCCTCCCTCCCTCCCTCCCTCCCTCCCTCCCTCCCTCCCTCCCTCTTCATCCATCCATTCTCCTTCTCCTCTCCCCTCCTCTCCTCTCCTCCTCTCTTCCGTTGTGTACGGAGGTAATTGTGTCGTGAGTCAAAGGGCTGTGATTTAGGGGGAGCTGTTCAGGGATCCGCAGGGTTACAAGGAGGCTTACAATCTTTTCTTTACCTAAATCTTTTTCCCCCTCTCCACTCTCTCCCTCTCTCTCTCCTGCTGCATTCTCTCTTTTTCATTCCTCCTTTTGTTTGCACCGTGGGATGAATTTTAATCACCCTCTCTCTCTCTAGACTGAGTCCCCTTTCTCTCTCTCTCTCTCTGTCTCTCTCTCTTGAGTCTCCCCACTCATCCCATATCGTCACTGTAACTCTCCTTTCCTCTCTGCTCCTCAACATGAGACCATGATGCACATAATTTCCCTCCTCAGATAATAACATATACCACCATTAAATAATGATCCAGGTTTAACACAACAATGGACTAAATCTGTCTCAAACAAGGAGGGAAAGTGACGGACATAATCTGACAGCGGAGACTGAAGAGAGATAATTTTTTGAATGCCCCTTCATTCAAGAACTCTCTGTTTGCATAAGAGCTATAGCATTCTAACCCTGACACCCCCTATTGTAGTGGTTTATCCCAGGAGACCAGGGCCGGACCAAACCACTTCTGTTGACTTCCTAGGATAGGGGGGGGGGGGGGGGGGGCATTACTTCACTCCACTCAGCCAAACTGTCGCACTTGTTACGAGGCGCCACGTTCCTTTCACATCCTCTCTCTCTCTCTCTGTCTGTCCTGTCCTCAGACCAACCAATAGATCAGAGTAGAGCAGTAACATTTGCTGCTGTCACACAACAACCACCTGACACCATGCCAACAATCCCTGGTAGTACAAAGTAGCCTCGTCCTCAGGACAGATCTTCTGTTTGCAAGTGCACTCTTTGGGTGAAGGGTAGAGAATCAGGACGCAACCTAAGTCAGATCAGTCGGCTGCTCTCTCTCTCCATCAAAGGCTCCAACTCTCTCTCTACCACTTTCTAATAATAATAATAATAATATGCCATTTAGCAGACGCTTTTATCCAAAGCGACTTACAGTCATGCGTGCATACATTTTTGTGTATGGGTGGTCCTGGGGATCGAACCCACTACCTTGGCGTTACAAGCGCCGTGCTCTACCAGCTGAGCTACAGAGGACCACTCTCACCCCTTCCATGCTGCCTCTCTCTCTCTCCCTCCATCTGCCTCTCTCTCTCTCCCTCCATGCTGACTCTCTCTCTCTCTCCCTCCATGCTGCCTCTCTCTCTCTCCCTCCATGCTGCCTCTCTCTCTCCCTCCATGCTGCCTCTCTCTCTCTCCCTCCATGCTGGCTCTCTCTCTCTCCTTCCATGCTGCCTCTCTCTCTCTCTCCCTCCATCTGACTCTCTCTCTCTCCCTCCATGCTGCCTCTCTCTCTCTCCCTCCATGCTGCTCTCTCTCTCTCCCTCCATGCTGCCCTCTCTCTCTCCCTCCATCTGACTCTCTCTCCTTGTCGAGTGTTTGTTAGGAAATCCTGAGCAAACCCCCAGCTGTTTGTTCACTCTTTGTCAATGAGCTTCTTTTTTTTAAATAGACTTCTAGTATTGACAATCGCACGACTGCTGTTGGCCCTACACAAACTGGATAACACTGCTGTTGGCCCTACACAAACTGGATAACACTGTGCAAATACGTGTAGGTACACACACCCGACTGTCCTGCAATCTCCCAAACACACACATTCAAGTGCACTGCTATTGCCTGCAGACGTAAGTGGCTAAGAGAAAAGCTAGGGATCTATGACACCTATCCTATCCGGCTTTTTGATAGGAAGTGAGAATTCACTCAACCACCTGTTGAGTGACACAGGTTAAACCTAGCTACCTGATCCAACAAATATACTTACATTTCCATTGCAAATAGCCATGACATAATAGGGTCCTGGGATTTCCCTGACTACGTCACCTGCTCAGTAAAAACTCAAGGCCCAATTATGTAATGTGTAAAAACTGGCAAATGGGACAATGGCAGACTGCTGAGCGACTGCAAGTGTCATAGAGAAAGTGTGGTGTTAAACTGTGTGTGATGAGTGTGATAGAAGGAGTCAGGCGCAGGAGGGTAAATCACAGAATACAGAGTTTATTCCGTCGTACACAATTGCGCTGGATAGCAACAAACGAAAACAGGCACAGGGGAAACTATCTACCCCGGCAATACACGGTACGGGATACTCCAACAATATACAGGCACAGGGGAAACTATCTACCCTGGCAATACACGGTACGGGATACTCCAACAATATACAGGCACAGGGGAAACTATCTACCCCGGCAATACAAAGGGAGAGTAGCTCCACCGAGCTACACTACTCTCACAATAAACAATCACCCACAAGGACAAGGGGGCCAGAGGGAACACTTATACACAGACTAATGAGGGGATAAGAACCAGGTGTGTGTAATTGACAAGACAAGACAAATGGAATGATGAGATATGGAGCGGCAGTGGCTAGAAGGCCGGTGACGACGAACGCCGAAGCCTGCCCGAACAAGGAGGGGAGGCAGCCTCGGCGGAAGTCGTGACTCTGTGACTCCTGCCTGTTTACAAAGTGAGTCTGATGGTGGTGTGTTTGTGGCTTAGCAGGTAGGGTGTGAATCCTGAACGAGAGTAATATCCTTTACAGACACACTTTATGTTGCCTGTAAAAAAATAATAATAATCAGGCAATGTTTTTTAGAGCAACATTTCTACAGTCCCATTTTTACCTTTTATATCTCCCGTGCAAGTTTAGGAGTGGGAGTAGATTTTTTTACAAATAAAATAATTGAATATATACCATCACAAAGAAATCCATTATTCATTTATTTCATGCAGGTCCTAAGAAACATTATAAGACCAATACAATTTATTTTCAAAATAATGGAATATTTTGAGTTTCATCATGTTACTGTTCTAAAGCAGCCTATTGGCAACATGGCTGCGCCATGCACAGGAAATCAATAGTTATTTTGTTCTTTAAACAGGCTACCCTGATCACAGTCAACACACATATATTTTAGAGTGGGCTAAGAATAAAATGAAATACAATAGAATAAATAAAATAGAAATAATATTTTTCCCACACAACTTGCGTCACAGCAGCGTGTGTAACCGCTGTCATATAAAAAAATCCACGTTTCATTACTCTGCTTTGTTAGGTCGTAGGTCGTAGGGTCTCACAATGAGAGTATCTTCATCGCGATACCGATTGAAAATAATAGCAATCTATATTCTTAAAAGCATGTGAGTCTCGTGTTCATTTCACAACCTCCACAGGCTTTTGGAGTTGCCTTTACACGATCTAGCAAAAAATAATAGGCCTACACTTGATTTAGGCAACATTATAGCAAGCTAAAAATGTTTCTGATCAGTGATAGATGAGCAAACGATTAGATGACCTATAACCCCTCCACTTATTTGCCCAGCCAGAGAATTAACCAAATATGTGACTCGTTTCAGGAAACTAGGCATATGTCGCGCGTCACTACTTCACAGGAGAGACATTTGAACTTAAACTTTTTTTAACATAAAATGTGTTTTTTGGCAGAAATGCCTTCTGGAACATGTGCCTTAATAACAAACTTGTATGCCATTTAAAATACAAATATATTTGTTAAATTATGAGCCTAGTTGGTTTAGCCATGGAAAAAGACTGCAACATTCCCGCTAGCCATGATTGGCTGAGATAATGAGTGGGCTGGACAGGTCAAGAGATGAGTTTGGATTGGTCCGCCATGTAGCACGCTTCTGTCTATAATATGAGCTGGTCAGTATGTGTAGGTAATCCTTTCTAATGCTGCTTTAAAAAAAAAAAGATATCACGTAGTAGAACTGCATAAGTGTTGCTCTCCACTTTCTGGAGGACCGAGTTTTGAAATCAGTGGAATTAGAGTATGATAGCTAAGGAGATTTTGTAGCTAGGTCGGTTGTCGGGAAATAAAAGTAGAGGCTTTGTACCTTTCATATATAAAGAAGAGAGAGACATGCACTTTTTCCTCTACTGTGAGAAATACTCCCAAATAAGATAATATTTTTTCAAGAAAATATTGCAATCAATTCCCAACTTCTGTGCATTTACTAATAACATAAAGCTGTGAATTATTCTGGATGAGAGAGAAACCGCAAATATTACTGCCAGATACACTACATGACCAAAAGTATGTGGACACCTGCTCATCGAACATCTCATTCCAAAATCATGGGCATTAATACGGAGTTGGTCCCCCCTTTGAGGTCAGAGCTCTGTGCAGGCCAGTCAAGTTCTTCCACACTGATCTCGACCAACCATTTCTGTATGGACCTCGTTTTGTGCACGGGGGCATTGTCCTGCTGAAACAGGAAAGGGCCTTCCCCAAACTGTTGCCACAAAGTTGGAAGCACAGAATCGTCTAGAATGTCATTGTATGCTGTAGCATTAAGATTTCCCTTCACTGGAACTAAGGGGTCTAGCCCAAACTATGAAAAACTGCCCCAGACCATTATTCATCCTCCACCAAACTTTACAGTTGGTACTATGCATTGGGGGAGGTAGCGTTCTCCTGGCATCCGCCAAACCCAGATTTGTCCATCGGACTGCCAGATGGAGAAGCATGATTCATCACTCCTGAGAACAGGTTTCCACTGCTCCAGAGTCCAATGGTGGCAAGCTTTAGACCAATCCAGCCGACGCTTGGCATTGCACATGATGATCTTAGGCTTGTGTGCGGCTGCTCAGCCATGGAAACCCATTTCATGAAGCTCCTGACAAACAGTTATTGTGCTGACGTTGCTTCCAGAGGCAGTTTGGAAATCGGTAGTTAGTGTTACAAGTACGCCCTACGCACTTCAGCACTGGGCGGTCCCTACTGTGAGCTTGTATTGCCTCCTCAACGTTTCCACTTCACAATAACAGCACTTACAGTTGACCAAGGCAGCTCTAGCAGGGAAAGAAATTTGACAAACGAACTTGTTGGAAAGGTGGCATCCTATGACGGTACCACGTTGAAAGTCACTGAGCTCTTCAGTAAGGCCATTCTACTGCCATGGCTGTGTACTCGATTTATTGCCATGGCTGTGACCCAAAACACACTGCCAAGGCAACAAAGGAGTGGCTAAAGAAGAAGCACATTAAGGTCCTGGAGTGGCCTAGCCAGTCTCCAGCCCTTAATCCCATAGAAAATCTGTGGAGGGAGCTGAAGGTTCGAGTTGCCAAACGTCAGGCTCGAAACCTTAATGGCTTGGAGAAGATCTGCAAAGAGGAGTGGGACAATATCCCTCCTGAGATGTGTGCAAACCTGGTGGCCAACTAAAATAAATGTCTGACCTCTGTGATTGCCAACAAGGGTTTTTCCACCAAGTACTAAGTCATGTTTTGCAGAGGGGTCAAATACTTATTTCCTTCATTAAAATGCAAATTAATTTATAACATTTTTTACATGCGTATTTCTGGATTTTTTTGTTGTTATTCTGTCTCTCACTGTTCAAATAAACCTACCATTAAAATTATAGAATGATAATTTCTTTGTCAGTGGGCAAACAATCAGCAGGGGATCAAATACTTTTTTCCCTCACTGTAGATTATGGTGATATTATCTATATGCATGCATCGGCAAACACATTAAAACCACTGGTTGCTATTTACCATTGTGCACTCAGGTTTATCACGGGTGATAGTTACAAAACTCATCACTGTTTCCTATATCAAACATGTGGGTTGGGCCTCTCTATCTGTGAGGCGAGAGCAACATGCTCTCTTGTTTATTTATAAAGCACTTCTTTTAAAACTACCTCCATATATATCATCATTAATTTCCACTAGATATACTAATTTTAAAACCAGATCACAGATGTGGATTACATTAGAGACTCCTGTGGTCTCCACAGAGTTGGGTAGGACTTCCTTCAGTTCCTTTGCACCTTATTTATGGAACAAACTGCAGATCCAACTTAAGTTAGACACTCTGGTGTCCCTTGCCCATTTAATTTTTTTTATGGAGGATCAATATGATGTTGTCTGTGATTGTTTCTGTTGAATTGTGTTTTTGTTTTGTATGTTTGAAATGTTCTTGTCTGTATGTCTAAAACTGTACATGTCAACATGTTTACACAGGGCACAGCCATAAAAGAGATCCAGGTCTCAGTCTGTTTTTCCCTGTTAAAATAAAGATTAAAAAATAAATAAAAAAACCTTAGCCAAATACATTTAAACTCAGTTTTTCACAATTCCTGACATTTAATCCTAGTAAAAAATTCCCTGTATTAGGTCAGTTAGGATCACCACTTTATTTTAAGAATGTGAAATGTCAGAATAATAGTAGAGAGAATGATTTATTTCAGCTTTTATTTATTTCATCACATTCCCAGTGGGTCAGAGGTTTACATACACTCAATTAGTATTTGGTAGCATTGCCTTTAAAGAGTTTAACTTGGGTCAAACGTTTCGGGTAGCCTTCCACAAGCTTCCCACAATAAGGGGTGAATTTTGGCCCATTCCTCCTGACAGAGCTGGTGTAACTGAGTCAGGTTTGTAGGCCTCCTTGCTCGCACACGCTTTTTCAGTTCTGCCCACAAATGTTCTATAGGATTGAGGTCAGGGCTTTGTGATGGCCACTCCAATACCTTGACTTGTCCTTAAGCCATTTTGCCACAACTTTGGAAGTATGCTTGGGGTCATTGTCCACTTGGAAGACCCATTTGCAACCAAGCTTTAACTTCCTGACTGATGTCTTGAGATGTTGCTTCAATATATCCACATAATTTTCCTTCCTCATGATGCCATACTAGAGACACATACAGTGGGGGAAAAAAGTATTTAGTCAGCCACCAATTGTGCAATTTACACTTAAAAAGATGAGAGAGGCCTGTAATTTTCATCATAGGTACACGTCAACTATGACAGACAAAATTAGAAAAAAAAATCCAGAAAATCACATTGTAGGATTTTTTATGAATTTATTTGCAAATTATGGTGGAAAATAAGTATTTGGTCACCTACAAACAAGCAAGATTTCTGGCTCTCACAGACCCGTAACTTATTCTTTAAGAGGCTCCTCTGTCCTCCACTCGTTACCTGTATTAATGGCACCTGTTTGAACTTGTTATCAGTATAAAAGACACCTGTCCACAACCTCAAACAGTCACACTCCAAACTCCACTATGGCCAAGACCAAAGAGCTGTCAAAGGACACCAGAAACAAAATTGTAGACCTGCACTAGGCTGGGAAGACTGAATCTGCAATAGGTAAGCAGCTTGGTTTGAAGAAATCAACTGTGGGAGCAATTATTAGGAAATGGAAGACATACAAGACCCACTGTATGTATGCAACGCTACTTCCAGTACTTCAGACATACCATATTTACTCATCTGTATATCCTTTTGTCTGTTACAGAGAGTATTGGAGATGGATGCCCATGTAATTCGCCATGAATTTATGAATATGGATGAGGTTGGCTTCAACCTCACTAAAACCAGGCGCCACGGAAGAAATGTAATAGGACAGAGGGCAATTACCAATGTCCCTGGACAGCGTGGGGGTCATATAACTATGTGTGCTGCCTTCACTCAAAACAGGGTCAAATGGTTTGATGAAGAATTCAAAAACCTAAGAAAAAATTGAGAAACCTATCCAACCAAAAAGATAGAGACCCAGAAAACCTGAGCAGAAATACAGAAATACACTACGGAAAAAGAAGGAACAGCATGTCAGAAATCAGCTCAATGTAATTGAAGAATCCATAGACTCTAACCACTTCTGGGAAAATTGGAAAACACTAAACAAACAACAACACGAAGAGCTATCTATCCAAAACGGAGATGTATGGGTAAACCACTTCTCCAATCTTTTTGGCCCTATAACAAAGAACAAACAGCAAAAAATATATATACATGATCAAATACAAATCTTAGAATCAACTATTAAAGACAACCAGAACCCACTGGATTCTCCAATTACATTGAATGAACTACAGAACAAAATACAAACCCTCCAACCCAAAAAGGCCTGTGGTGTTGATGGTATCCTCAATTAAATGATAAAATATACAGACCAAAAATTCCAATTGGCTATACTTAAACTCTTTAACATCATCCTTAGCTCTGGCATCTTCCCCAATATTTGGAACCAAGGACTGATCACCCCAATCCACAAAAGTGGAGACAAATTTGACCCCAATAACTACCGTGGGATATGCGTCAACAGCAACCTTGGGAAAATCCTCTGCATTATCATCAACAGCATACTGAGCAAATGTCAAATTGGCTTTTTACCAAATTACCGTAAAACAGACCACATATTCACCCTGCAAACCCTAATTGACAAACAAACAAACAAACCAAAACAAAGGCAAAGTCTTCTCATGCTTTGTTGATTTCAAAAAAGCTTTTGACTCAATTTGGCATAAGGGTCTGCTATACAAATGGATGGAAAGTGGGGTTGGGGGAAAAACATACGACAATATAAAATCCATGTACACAAACAACAAGTGTACGGATAAAGATGGCAAAAAACACACAATTTGTTTTTTTTAGGGGGTAGATCAGCTTTAATATTGCAGATAGATTGTATCTTCCATCAATGTAATTGTCTGCATCACTTCCAATCCCCCATGTTTTTTTTCTTCTCGCAAATATATATATATATACATACATACATACATACATACATACATACACATACATACATATACATATACATATACATTTCCTTTAAAAAATATATATTTTTCCCTTTATTACTTTCCAACCCCACCACCCCTTCCCTAATTGGAGTAAACTAGCGAACAACAATTCTTAGGCCTCTACTTCCAGCTTATACATACTATATCAATGTTATGGACACAGTCAATTTTACAATAATTCTATTTTGTTTGTTTTTACTCCTGAACTTCCTCTACCATCAACCTCTCCGATCATTTTCATGATGTCCATCCAGTTTACTTCTATATGCCATATCTTTCTAACTGTGCTCTTTCACATTTCTTTCCACAGGGCCGTGGGGTGAGACAGGGATGCAGTTTAAGCCCCACCCTTTTCAACATACAGTGGGGAGAACAAGTATTTGATACACTGCCGATTTTGCAGGTTTTCCTACATACAAAGCATGTAGAGGTCTGTAATTTTTATCATAGGTACACTTCAACTGTGAGAGACGGAATCTAAAACAAAAATCCAGAAAATCACATTGTATGATTTTTAAGTAATTAATTTGCATTTTATTGCATGACATAAGTATTCGATCACCTACCAACCAGTAAGAATTCCGGCTCTCACAGACCTGTTAGTTTTTCTTTAAGAAGCCCTCCTGTTCTCCACTCATTACCTGTATTAACTGCACCTGTTTGAACTCGTTACCTGTATAAAAGACACCTGTCCACACACTCAATCAAACAGACTCCAACCTCTCCACAATGGCCAAGACCAGAGAGCTGTGTAAGGACATCAGGGATAAAATTGTAGACCTGCACAAGGCTGGGATGGGCTACAGGACAATAGGCAAGCAGCTTGGTGAGAAGGCAACAATTGTTGGCGCAATTATTAGAAAATGGAAGAAGTTCAAGATGAGGGTCAATCACCCTCGGTCTGGGGCTCCATGCAAGATCTCACCTCGTGGGGCATCAATGATCATGAGGAAGGTGAGGGATCAGCCCAGAACTACACGGCAGGACCTGGTCAATGACCTGAAGAGAGCTGGGACCACAGTCTCAAAGAAAACCATTAGTAACACACTACGCCGTCATGGATTAAAATCCTGCAGCGCACGCAAGGTCCCCCTGCTCAAGCCAGCGCATGTGCAGGCCCGTCTGAAGTTTGCCAATGACCATCTGGATGATCCAGAGGAGGAATGGGAGAAGGTCATGTGGTCTGATGAGACAAAAATATAGCTTTTTGGTCTAAACTCCACTCGCCGTGTTCGGAGGAAGAAGAAGGATGAGTACAACCCCAAGAACACCATCCCAACCGTGAAGCATGGAGGTGGAAACATCATTCTTTGGGGATGCTTTTCTGCAAAGGGGACAGGACGACTGCACCATATTGAGGGGAGGATGGATGGGGCCATGTATCGCGAGATCTTGGCCAACAACCTCCTTCCCTCAGTAAAGAGCATTGAAGATGGGTCGTGGCTGGGTCTTCCAACATGACAACGACCCGAAACACACAGCCAGGGCAACTAAGGAGTGGCTCCGTAAGAAGCATCTCAAGGTCCTGGAGTGGCCTAGCCAGTCTCCGGACCTGAACTCAATAGAAAATCTTTGGAGGGAGCTGAAAGTCTGTATTGCCCAGCGACAGCCCCGAAACCTGAAGGATCTGGAGAAGGTCTGTATGGAGGAGTGGGCCAAAATCCCTGCTGCAGTGTGTGCAAACATGGTCAAGACCTACAGCAAACGTATTATCTCTGTAATTGCAAACAAAGGTTTCTGTACCAAATATTAAGTTCTGCTTTTCTGATGTATGAAATACTTATGTCATGGAATAAAATGCAAATGAATTACTTACAAATCATACAATGTGATTTTCTGGATTTTTATTTTAGATTCCGTCTCTCACAGTTGAAGTGTACCTATGATACAAATGACAGACCTCTACATGCTTTGTAAGTGGGAAAACCTGCTAAATCAGTGTATCAAATACTTGTTCTCCCCACTGTATATATCAACAAATTGGCGAGGGCACTAGAACAGTCTGCAGCACCCGGCCTCACCCTACTAGAATCTGAAGTCAAATGTCTACTGTTTGCTGATGATCTGGTGCTTCTGTCACCAACCAAGGAGGGCCTACAGCAGCACCTAGATCTTCTGAACAGATTCTGTCAGACCTGTGCCCTGACAGTAAATCTCAGTAAGACAAAAATAATGGTGTTCCAAAAAGGTCCAGTTGCCAGGACCCCAAATACAAATTCCATCTAGACACCGTTGCCCTAGAGCACACAAAAAACTAGACATACCTCGGCCAAAACATCAGCGCCACAGCTAACTTCCACAAAGCTGTGAACGATCTGAGAGACAAGGCAAGAAGGGCCTTCTATGCCATCAAAAGGAACATAAAATTCGACATACCAATTAGGATCTGGCTAAAAATACTTGAATCAGTTATAGAACCCATTGCCCTTTATGGTTCTGAGGTCTGGGGTCCGCTCACCAACCAAGAATTCACAAAATGGGACAAACACCAAATTGAGACTCTGCATGCAGAATTCTGCAAAAACATCCTCCGTGTACAACGTAAAACACCAAATAATGCATGCAGAGCAGAATTAGGCCAATACCCGCTAATTATCAAAATCCAGAAAAGAGCCGTTAAATTCTATAACCACTTAAAAGGAAGCGATTCCCAAACCTTCCATAACAAAGCCATCACCTACAGAGAGATGAACTTGGAGAAGAGTCCCCTAAGTAAGCTTGTCCTGGGGCTCTGTTCACAAACACAAACAGACCCCACACAGCCCCAGGACAACAACAACAACAACACAACTAGACCCAACCAAATCATGAGAAAACAAAAAGAGAATTACTTGACACATTGGAAAGAACAAACAAAAAAACAGAGCAAACTAGTATGCTATTTGGCCCTAAACAGAGAGTACACAGTGGCAGAATACTTGACCACTGTGACTGACCCAAACTTAAGGAAAGCTTTGACTATGTACAGACTCAGTGAGCATAGCCTTGCTATTGAGAAAGGCCGCCGTAGGCAGACCTGGCTCTCAAGAGAAGACAGGCTATGTGCACACTGCCCACAAAATGAGGTGGAAACTGAGCTGCACTTCCTAACCTCCTGCCAAATGTATGACCATATTAGAGACACATATTTCCCTCAGATTACGGCGATCCACAAAGAATTCGAAAACAAATCCAATTTTGATAAACTCCCTTATCTACTGGGTGAAAAACCACAGTGTGCCATCACAGCTGCAATATTTGTGACCTGTTGCCACAAGAAAAGGGCAACCAGTGAAGAACAAACACCATTGTAAATACAACCCATATTTATGTTCATTTATTTTCCCATTTGTACTTTAACTATTTGCACATTGTTACAACACTGTATATATACATAATATGACATTTGAAATGTCTTTATTCTTTTGGAACTTCTGAGTGTAATGTTTACTGTTAATATTTATTGTTTATTTCACTTTTGTTTACTATCTACTTCACTTGCTTTGGCAATGTTAACATACGTTTCCCATGCCAATAAAGCCCTTAAATTGAATTGAATTGAAATTGAAATTGAATTGAGAGAGAGAGACAGAGAGAGAGAGAGAGAGAGAGAGAGGGAGAAGAGAGAGAGAGAGAGAGAGAGACAGAGAGAGAGAGAGAGAGAGAGAGAGAGAGAGACAGAGAGAGAGAGAGAGAGAGAGAGAGAGAGAGAGAGAGAGAGAGAGAGAGAGAGAGAGAGAGAGAGGGAGAGAGAGAGAGAGAGAGAGAGGGAGAGAGGGAGAAGAGCTACCATGCCCTGTGAATGGAGGACATGGTGGGGGCTCAGCCTGACACACAATGGACCCCCAACTGAGACAAGACCCTCAATACCGATGCTCCCATTTCACACCATCTTTACAAAGCCACTATAGTAGCTAACACCCCCCACCTCCCCACCACCACCACCTCCCTAACCACTACCACCACTCCTCCACAACACCCTTCCAGACCTGGGTTCAAACTATTTCAAATACTTTAACTCTGCTTGATTGAGCTTGCCTGTTGTGAGGGAACACATAGCAACTTCCCAGAAGTGTAAACCCCACCCATCTGGCACTCCAGGCAGACTAGAGCAAACGGTATATTGAACGATTTTGAGTAGTATCTGAACCCAGGTCTACTCCTCAGTACCCACCACCTCTCCACACACCCTACCCCTCTACCCCACTGCTCCTATCCCTGATCAAAGCCTCACAGCAGCCTCACAGCCACATGACAATGGTGAGAACAGCAGCATGGTAGTGACCATCAGGATACCTTGACTTTGTCTATTTGGAGAAAATGGTGTAGTAGTATGTAATATAGTATATATAGTATGGTGCCGTGTCACAGACCTCCTGTAGCTCAGTTGGTAGAGCATTATCGCTTGCAACGCCAGGGTTGTGGGTTCGATTCCCATGGGGGGCAGTATTAAAAATGTATGCACTCACTAACTGTAAGTCGCTCTGGATAAGTGACTAAAATGTAAAATGTAATAAACACTGACTGTTACCCCGTGGGGAGTACAGGGGAGTAGGGAGGGGAACAGGGGAGTAGGGAGGGGAACAGGGGAGTAGGGAGGGGAACAGTGAGAGGTACAGGGGAGTAAGGAGGGGAACAGTGAGAGGTACAGGGGAGTAGGGAGGGGAACAGTGAGAGGTACAGGGGAGTAGGGAGGGGAACAGTGAGAGGTACAGGGGAGTAAGGAGGGGAACAGTGAGAGGTACAGGGGAGTAAGGAGGGGAACAGTGAGAGGTACAGGGGAGTAGGGAGGGGAACAGGGGAGTAGGGAGGGGAACAGTGAGAGGTACAGGGGAGTAGGGAGGGGAACAGTGAGAGGTACAGGGGAGTAGGGAGGGGAACAGTGAGAGGTACAGGGGAGTAGGGAGGAGAACAGTGAGAGGTACAGGGGAGTAGGGAGGAGAACAGGGGAGTAGGGAGGGGAACAGTGAGAGGTACAGGGGAGTAGGGAGGGGAACAGTGAGAGGTTCAGGGGAGTTCCCGGACCCGGTGGGGAG
>NW_028159938.1:214391-349391 GCF_964263955.1 Coregonus lavaretus | reverse complement strand
CACACACACACACACACACACACTAGTCTCTGACAAGCTACAGCATGTGTGGCTTAACTCGTTCGCTCTACCCGCAGGCGTATATCACACAGGAAGCCAGAATGAGAGGCTGGAGCAGGACACACAGGAGAGAGGTTGGGAGCGCCAAAGGATATAGCATACAACATGTCTGGGAATTAAATACAATTTAGAAACGTCCTTATATACAAAATATGTGAAAGATAAGGATGGAATAATAATTAGATAATGCAAAATTCCCCGTATCCATATTTCCCTGTTTATGTTCTAAGCCTAGGACACTACGCTACCTAATGATGACCTAACCTTGGCTGAGCCCCTCTCCCTGACCCTTGAACCCCAGGAAGAGTTCAATACACTACGGTACGTAACGATGAGGACCTGGACCTCAGATCTCCACCAATAATGAACAAACATCCTTGTTATTGCACAACATCCTCCCCCTTCCTCACCCCTATCCCTTCCCCAACACCCACTCACACGCAACACACAACACACACGGCACATGTGCTGAGCAGATCTCTCTTTCACGGTTGCGGTGAGACAACCATCGATAAATAATCAACTTAAATCAGTTTTAACTCTGCATGCGAGCGCATGTGCTTACGTGCTATGATACCCAGGATTGTGCTGTGGTAAATATATGAGATATTCCATCCATATGCTGACTTAACTCAGCTTAACAGCCATTCAACAAAGGAACAAAGACAGCACCATCCAAATGTCACCGTAACAATGATATATTCAGTTCATTTCATTGTTGTCACGCCCTGGCTCTGGGGACTCTTTAATGTTGAGCCAGGGTGTGTAGTGTCTATGTTGTATTTTCTATGTTCTGTTCTAGTTCGTGTTTTCTATGTTGGCCAGGGTGGTTCCCAATCAGAGGCAGCTGATTCTCGTTGTCTCTGATTGGGAACCATACTTAGGCAGCCTGTTGGCACTAGTTAATTGTGGGATCTTGTTCTATATAGGTTTGTTTTGGTGAACCTTTAGACTTCACGTATCGTTTTGTTGTTTTGTTGTTAGTGTAAAGTACTCATTAAAAGATGTACGCCTATCACGCTGCGCCTTGGTCCGCTTCTGTCAACGACCGTGACAGAAGATCCCACCAAAACAGGACCAAGCAGCGTGTTCAGGAACAAACGCCGGGTAAGGAACAGGAGGTTACTCTAGTGGATGTCCTCCTCGGTTGGGGGAAGATCACGGAGGAGGAGGCCGTCCGCTACCGGAGGGCGATGAGGGAGGATGCCCAGGCAGGAGAGGAGAAGTGGCGCCAACCGGCTCGTCGTCGGACAGGCGAGAGGCAACCCCAAGAAATGTTTTTTTGGGGGGGGGCACACGGCATGGACGATGGGGATGCTGGAGGCAGCTACAGGACGTATTAGCGGATTAGGAGAGGAGGCCACCAGGTTTGGGGGGCTGGAAGGGAGGTTGGCGGAGCCTAGAGGTAGAGCAGAGCCAACTCCTCGTACTCAGGCTAGGCAGCGTGAGACTGGGCAGGTTCCGAGTTATGCGGAGCTGCGTACTGTGCCGCAAGTGGTCCGGCACAGTCCTGTACGTCCTGTGCTAGCACCACGCACGTGTCATGCTAAGGTGGGCATGCAGCCAGGACGGAGTGTGCCGGCTCAACGCTCATGGCCTCCAGTACCCCTTCTCGGTCCCGGATATCCTGCGCCAGTGCCACGTGCTGTAGTGCCAGTACGAGTGCACAGCCCTGTACGTCCTGTGCTGATGCCTCACACAGAGTGTGTAGAAATAGGCATTCAGCCAGGACGGGTTGTGTCAGCTCTTCGCTCCAGACCTCCAGTCCGTCTCCTCAGCCCGGTCCGGCCTGTTCCTGCTCCCCGCACCAAGCCAGTGGTGCGCGTCGTCAGCCCAGTCCGGCCCATTCCTGCTCCCCGCACCAAGCCAGTGGTGCGCGTCGCCAGCCCGGTCCGGCCTGTTCCTGCTCCCCGCACAAAGCCAGTGGTGCGCGTCGTCAGTCCGGCACAGCCCGTGCCTGTTCCACCGGTGCCTGGTCAGCTGCTCCACACCGGAGCCTGAGCAATCCGCTCCACCGGTGTCCAGTCCAGCTCCGGCCAGCGGGGCCAGACCAGACCAGGGGCGCTACGGGGGGGTAGCGAGAGAGTGGTGGTCACACGAGCTGGATCCGCCTCCGAGGCGGAATGCCCACCCGGCCCCTACCCTCTTGAGTTTGGTTGGGCCTTTGGGGGGGGGGGGGGGGGGGGTACTGTCACGCCCTGGCTCTGGGGACTCTTTAATGTTGAGCCAGGGTGTGTAGTGTCTATGTTGTATTTTCTATGTTCTGTTCTAGTTTGCATTTTCTATGTTGGCCAGGGTGGTTCCCAATCAGAGGCAGCTGATTCTCGTTGTCTCTGATTGGGAACCATACTTAGGCAGCCTGTTGGCACTAGTTAATTGTGGGATCTTGTTCTGTATAGGTTTTGTGTTGGTGAACCTTTAGACTTCACGTATCGTTTTGTTGTTAGTGTAAAGTACTCATTAAAAGATGTACGCCTATCACGCTGCGCCTTGGTCCGGTTCCTATAACGAACGTGACAATTGTGCTCTTTTAAAAACAAAAAGCTGATGTGTTTCGACCAACTGGTCTTTGTCAAAGCTAACTAAGCTTAACTTTCACCAAATTAAACCAAAGCAGGTGACTGACTGTTTGTCACTTAGTTAGGGCCTGGTGGAAAGGAAACGACACCTAATAAGTTCAAGAAATAATCAATAAACGTGCCAGAGTGACACAACTGTCCATCCCAGGCAGCTGAAAGTGGACAAAACAAGTCAACTGAAATAGACAAGTTGGCTAAACCTGCTACTGGGGCTGGGGAAACACTCAACCCAGCTAAACGCCCGGGAATAGGACCTGGGGTCCCGGCCCACAGTCCCACAGTTCCTGTCCCAGCAAGCGTACTGTCACCAGCCATAGAGCACTTGTTGCCCCATGTGTTTCAAGGTTGGGGTTAATTCAGTTTTCCATTTAGTCAATTCAGAAAGTGCAGTAACTGCATCCCTGCCTTCTCATGTCTGTACACCAACTCGGCTGGGTAGCTAGGTGCCAGAGCTTCCCTCGTGTGGAGAAGGAAGGAAGCATCTGAGATTCTAAGAGGAAATGCCAATATGGGCCTGTTACCAGGCGGGCCATACATGGGGGTCTCAGGTATTCCCATAGTGTTTGACCAGGTGTGAGGGGAATTAGCATGCAAACCCCCAAATCACACACCTCTACCAACTCAGGCAGAGCCTAGAACAGCAATAGACTCAAGATACAAATCAAATCAAATCAAATTTTATTGGTCACATGCGCCGAATACAACAGGTGCAGACATTGCAGTGAAATGCTTACTTACAGCCCTTAACCAACAGTGCATTTATTTTAAACAAAAAAAGTAAGAATAAAACAACAACAACAAAAAAGTGTTGAGAAAAAAAGTGACAGTAGGGAGGCTATATATATAGGATAAAGTATTCCTTCTAACCCCCCCCCCCCCCCCCAAATTGTAAAGTGGTTATCCCACTGGCTATAGGGTGAACGCACCAATTTGTGAGTCGCTCTGGCTAAGAGCGTCTGCTAAATGACGTTAATGTGCCCTTGAGCAAGGCACTTAACCCTAATTGCTCCTGTAAGTCGCTCTGGTTAAGAGCGTCTGCTAAATGACTAAAATGTAAAATGTAAAATGTAATATATACAGTAAAATAAAGTGACAGTAGGGAGGCTATATATACAGGGGGGTACCGTTGCAGAGTCAATGTGCGGGGGCACCGGTTAGTTGAGGTAGTTGAGGTAATATGTACATGTGGGTAGAGTTAAAGTGACTATGCATAAATACTTAACAGAGTAGCAGCAGCGTAAAGAGGATGGGGTGGGGGGGCAGTGCAAATAGTCCGGGTAGCCATGATTAGCTGTTCAGGAGTCTTATGGCTTGGGGGTAGAAGCTGTTGAGAAGTCTTTTGGACCTAGACTTGGCACTCCGGTACCGCTTGCTGTGCGGTAGCAGAGAGAACAGTCTATGACTAGGGTGGCTGGAGTCTTTGACAATTTTGAGGGCCTTCCTCTGACACCGCCTGGTATAGAGGTCCTGGATGGCAGAGATAAGAACATCTTTCTACATCTATCAAAGTGATTTTAAAAAACATCCTGAATCTACTATTCGACAAGCAAAGTAGAAAGGCTGATATGAGAACTGAATCTACTATTGGACAAGCAATGTAAAAACACTAAGATGAGAACTGAATCTACTATTGGACAAGCAACGTAAAAACACTAAGATGAGAACTGAATCTACTATTGGACAAGCAACGTAGGTACAAACTCTTGCTCTGAGAAGATAATTGCTCTACGAACACCAGACGGGCAGAGAGAATGAGCAGAGGAACTTGCCTGTGTGAAGCGAACATATTGGAGCAGAGCAGCCTCAGAGTAGGAGTGCTGATCTATGATCATAGGTTATAATGAATAAGATTATATGGACAGACCCTGGATCAGCACTCCTACTCTGAGACACTGTCGTACCAAGCCTGTCGTACCAAGCCTGTCGTATTGAACCTGTCGTACCAAGCCTGTCGTACCAAGCCTGTCGTACCAAGCCTGTCGTATTGAAACTGTCGTACCAAGCCTGTCGTACCAAGCCTGTCGTACCAAGCCTGTCGTATTGAACCTGTCGTACCAAGCCTGTCGTACCAAGCCTGTCGTATTGAACCTGTCGTACCAAGCCTGTCGTACCAAGCCTGTCGTACCAAGCCTGTCGTATTGAACCTGTCGTACCAAGCCTGTCGTACCAAGCCTGTCGTACCAAGCCTGTCGTACCAAGCCTGTCGTACCAAGCCTGTCGTACTGAACCTGTCGTACCAAGCCTGTCGTACCAAGCCTGTCGTACCAAGCCTGTCGTACCAAGCCTGTCGTATTGAACCTGTCGTACCAAGCCTGTCGTATTGAACCTGTCGTACCAAGCCTGTCGTACCAAGCCTGTCGTACCAAGCCTGTCGTATTGAACCTGTCGTACCAAGCCTGTCGTATTGAACCTGTCGTACCAAGCCTGTCGTGTTGAACCTGTCGTATTGAGCCTGGCAGGGTGAGTACTAAGCAGGGTGAGTATTATATGCAGGGTAAAGCCTTCCGCATGCTTTGGTTCGGCTGGCGCCTAGCCGAACTAGGCGAATCAAACAAGTGTGCTCGCATACTCCCCTAAAAGACATTCGCTTGAAAAACAAGAAAAAAGCGCCCATAGTACTGTTTGTCCATTTTGAGACGCCGTAAAATAGTCAGAATTAATCTAAGATAACTCAATAAATCTGTAATTAATTGTTATGTTTTTGCCGAGGAGATCTTAGTCACACAATTGTACATCTAACTAAGGTGTTTGATGCAGTATTTCTCAAGTGAAAACATTTGCATGAAAACAAGTCATATCTCGTTGAACGACAACAAACACTTCATTGAAGAATCCCTACTGTAGACTAATCACAGACGAAGGGGTGTAGACTTCGGCTTCCGAACTTCGGCTTGTCTCAAGAAAATGTTTTGTGTGCACGAACAGTGAACAAAAATACCTTGCCGAAGACCTAATCTAACAAAAACTTTACAAAATAATCATAATATATGCAAGAACTGTTTCGGATAGGAAGCATGAGGACGTCTTAAGCCTGGTATAAATGCCCAGCAGGAGTCCTGGATCCACAACGAGCCGACACAGAGAAAAAGAGAGACAGAGACCAACATCAAAGGGCCGCAACACACTCTCACAGCCTCTCGCACACATTCACACTCTACCTTTCACCACTTTCTCTCACACTTTCACTGTTCCTCACACGCACACACACACACACACACTAACTGATCCTCAACACAATCTCACCGGCTAAGCTCACACACACACTAACTGGGATATTTTCCTCTTCTACCCCCTACCAATTTTCTTTCTTTCTTTCTTTCTTTCTTTCTTTCTTTCTTTCTTTCTTTCTTTCTTTCTTTCTTTCTTTCTTTCTTTCTTTCTTTCTTTCTTTCTTTCTTTCTTTCTTTCTTTCTTTCTTTCTTTCCCCTTTTCCTTTCTCTCTTTCTCTCATGCACCCCCTCTCCTCCAATGGCAGGTGCACTCCTTGGAGAGGTAGAGGAAGGAGGGAAGGAGGAGAGGAGATGAGAGATAAGGAGGAGGAAAGTATGACAGGTTGGGAGGGAGACTGTAACAACAACAGCCGCAGAAGGCAGGACAGCAGGACAGCAGGACAGTCACATTGTCTGTGTCCCAAATTAGTAGATTCAGTCTGTGTCCCGAATAGTAGATTCAGTTCTCATCTCAGTGTTTCTACATTGCTTGTCCAATAATAGATTCAGTTCTCATCTCAGCGTTTCTACTTTGCTTGTCCAATAGTAGATTCAGTTCTCATCTCAGCCTTTCTACTTTGCTTGTCCAATAATATATTCAGTTCATGCCGCTCCGTCATGCTTGTCCATATATCTATATATTCTTAAATTCCATTCCTTACTAGATTTGTGTGTATAGGGTATATGATGTGAAATTGTTAGATATTACTTGTTAGATATTACTGCACTGTCGGAGCTAGAAGCACAAGCATATCGCTACATCTGCAATAACATCTGCTAAACATGTGTATGTGACAAATAAAATGTGATTTGATTTGATTTGAAATTAGCCCTATGCGCCCTGGTCAAAAGTACTGCGCTATATAGGGAATAGGGTGCCATTTTTGACAGTCACATTGTCATCACACGGTCGGAGGGGACCAGAAATGGGGATAATTAAGGAAGGAAACTCAAGATTCCAATTCCAATTGCAATTTTCCCCCATTTCTTTTCAATGTGGGAAAATTGGAATGTCATTTTACTTCCCGAATTGAAATGGAATTGTGACGAGTTATAAGATCTACAGTGCCTTGCAAAAGTATTCATCCCCCTTGGCCCATTTTCCTATTTTGTTGCATTACAACCTGTAATTTAAATGGATTTTATTTGGATTTCATGTAATGGACATACACAAAATAATCCAAATTGGTGAAGTGAAATGAAAAAAATAACTTGTTAAAAAAAAATCTAAAAAATAAATAACGGAAAAGTGCTGCGTGCATATGTATTCACCCCCTTTGCTGAGTTACATCCCTGCCGGCCATTCCCTCCCCTACCCTGGGCCAATTGTGCGCCACCCCATGGGTCTCCCGGTCGCGGCCGGCTACGACAGAGCCTGGATTCGAACCAGGATCTCTAGTGGCACAGCTAGCACTGCGATGAGAGTGCCTTAGACCACTGTGCCACTCGGGAGGCACCATCAAGCAAGCGGCACCATGAAGACCAAGGAGCTCTCCAAACAGGTCAGGGACAAAGTTGTGGAGAAATACAGATCAGGGTTGGGTTATAAACAAATATCTGAAACTTTGAACATCCCACGGAGCACCATTAAATCCATTATTAAAAAATTGAAAGAATACAGCACCACAACAAACCTGCCAAGAGAGGGCCGCCCACCAAAACTCACGGACCAGGCAAGGAGGGCATTAATCAGAGAGGCAAGAAAGAGACCAAAGATAACCCTGAAGGAACTGCAAACCTCCACAGCGGAGATTGAAGTATCTGTCCATAGGACCACTTTAAGCCGTACACTCCACAGAGCTGGGCTTTATGGAAGAGTGGCCAGAAAAAAGCCATTGCTTAAAGAAAAAAATAAGCAAACGCGTTTGGTGTTCGCCAAAAGGCATGTGGGAGACTCCCCAAACATATGGAAGAAGGTACTCTGGTCAGATGAGACTAAAATTGAGCTTTATGGCCATCAAGGAAAATGCTATGTCTGGCGCAAACCCAACACCGCTAGATGTGCCAAGCTTATAGAGACATACCCCAAGAGACTTGCAGCTGTAATTGCTGCAAAAGGTGGCTCTACAAAGTATTGACTTTGGGGGGGTGAATAGTTATGCACGCTCAAGTTTTCAGTTTTTTTGTCTTATTTCTTGTTTGTTTCACAATAAAATATATTTTGCATCTTCAAAGTGGTAGGCATGTTGTGTAAATCAAATGATACAAACCCCCAAAGAATCCATTTTAATTCCAGGTTGTAAGGCAAGAAAATAGGAAAAATGCCAAGGGGGTTGAATAATTTCGCAAGCCACTGTAAATACTGGTAGTCACAAATTAGCAAGTGATGATTGATGATTATAGACCTGGGAAAATGTCTTGCTCCAGTAACATACAAACAGTATCTCCCTCACAGTTGCTGTCTCAAGCCAGTCGATGGTGTGAAACCTATTGTTCTCTTCACACCCCATCACACCTGGCTCCACAACCCTGGATCTTGGTGTGGGGTCACCAGGACTTTTTAGTCCCCCAAAATGCCAGAATCACTGTCTACTTTAGTAGACAAAACAATCTACCCTGTCTCTTTTAAGTCTATATATTTTTGCTAGTTACTGAAGAGGCATTTGTTGTTTACTAAAGAGGCATTTGTTGTTTACTAAAGAGGCATTTGTTGTTTACTAAAGAGGCATTTGTTGTTTACTGAAGAGGCATTTGTTGTTTACTGAAGAGGCATTTGTTGTTTACTGAAGAGGCATTTGTTGTTTACTGAAGAGGCATTTGTTGTTTACTGAAGAGGCATTTGTTGTTTACTGAAGAGGCCTTTGGTTATTGATGTTGGTGTGTGGCATGCATTCATGTGTTATCGCAACGCGGTTGACTTGGGCCATAACATTGACATTATGCTGCAGTTCTATAATTAAGCAATAAGGCCCGAGGTGGAGTGGTATATGGCCAATATACCACGGCTAAGGGCTGTTGTTAGGTGCGACGCAACCCCTGAGGTGCCTTATTGCTATTATAAACAGGTTACCAACGTAATTAGAGCAGTAAAAATTAAATGTTTTGTCATACCCCGTGGTATGTCAGCCAATCAGCATTCGGGGCTCAAACCACACAGTTCATAGCACTCTTTAGATGCCCCTTTAGTAAGGGAGAAAGCATTAACGAAAGTCTGCACTGAGGTATTTTCATTGTTTACTCCATTATAACGGATTACCTTTGGTCAACGAATCACAAATACTATGAGAAACTACCATTAGATGTACGTGGGGTTTTCCCTTTACATGGCCTTCAGTAAGGCGCTACACTAGAACCACAGACTACTATGACATAATCTGCGTACTGTATGAATTAGCTGGCTCAGCTGAATGAATGAATAATCTTAAATTAAGACGTTGGTTACACCACAACATACACTTTAGACACAAGTGTCTTTAGAAGTGTTGAAAACTGGAGAGACAGACATTTTCATTTTTTGAACTTCAATATTTGTTCAAGGCTTTAGTTCAAATACAGTCCACTGTTTTTAAAAGCATCGCTGCCGCCAGGCACATATCTACCCTCCTGTCCCAGCACAGCTCAGCCTGTCTGTCTGCCTCTCTGTGAGGTCATACAACATGAGGGTATTATGGTTATTGAAAGACTTGTAAACCATTAAGGGGTGGCTATTATTTACTGGCGTAGGGCTCTGGGGGACTGTTGGGGGACTGGGCTACAGAGGGTTTATGATACGTCCCAAATGACACCCTATTCCCTATGTAGTGCACTACTTTTGACCAGGACACCCTATTCCCAGGGCCCATCCTGGTCAAAAGTAGTGCACTACGTAGGGAATAGGGTGCTATTTGGGACACAATTTTGGTATACAGGGTGACCCCACTGTAAGTGTTTGAGAACAACTGAACTCTTGAGAGACCAGACCCAGGCCATGCAGGGAGACATCTGGTATTCATTGAAGAGTAGAGACCCCCAGACCCCTCCTCCTCCTCCAATGCCTCCATTGCATAATTTTGGACATTAATTACTAGAAGAGCTTTTCCACTTCATGCTAGCCAATAACTAAGAACACAGGGCAAGGAAAATGGTCTCCAGAGCACATAGGTTGGTGTGCAGAGAGGGAACAGAGAAGGTGAAAAATGGTCCTACAATGTAAGAGAATGCAGACTCAGGTTACTTGATTCAAACTAAAATAGATGGTTTACACAAGGATTCTGTTAGTCAGCATTTCAAACGGAAATGGTTGTAGTACACTGCTTTTCAGCCATTTCATTGCAGTGACAGCTTACGACAGTAGAGCCTTTTTGCTGTAGACCATCAGTTGGTATCCCTTTCTAAATCCGGAATAATTTCATAGTTTGTTTGTTGCTGAGTGGGTTAACATTGTCCATCTCATTTAGATATAGAGCAACCAACATGGAGAGAGAGAGAGAGAGCGATGAGAGAGAGACAGAGACAGAGAGAGACAGAGAGACAGCGAGAGAGAGAGAGAGAGAGAGAGAGAGAGAGAGAGAGAGAGAGAGAGAGAGAGACAGAGAGAGAGAGAGAGAGAGAGCGAGAGAGAGAGAGAGAGACAGAGAGAGAGACAGAGAGAGAGACAGAGAGAGAGAGAGAGAGAGAGAGAGAGAGAGAGAGAGAGAGAGAGAGAGAGAGAGAGAGAGAGAGAGCGAGAGAGAGATGAGAGAGTTTTTCATGCTGTCCAAAACAAACATGGGTATACAGGCACAAAATACGTAAGAGGCAGAATTATCCCTTATCTGATCCAAGGCCTTGACTGGGGTATTTCTTCACTGTCGTTTCACTCAGTACACTTTACACTGTGAGGTAGGAATCTGGCAAATCATCTTGTTTCTTTGACCATGGGATAAACTACTTTCAGTTATGGAAAAGTACATAGTTATTCTGTAAACATGTCGTTTGGCGTTTGGAGAGCATATTTCGAAAGGATACATGCGCACACAACATAAGGGATGAAGGGAGAAGTAAAAAACAAGCTCCATGAAGGAGTAGAATGAAAGAGAGGGAGACAGAGAGAGAGGAGAGACCGAGAGAGAGGAGAGAGAGACAGAGAGAGAGAGAGAGACAGAGAGAGAGAGAGAGAGAGAGAGAGAGAGAGAGAGAGAGAGAGAGAGAGAGAGAGAGAGAAGGAGAGAGAGAGAAGGAGACAGGACAGGGCGAGGCATGCTGCCAGTCAGACCAGGACGGTTGGTTGTAAATGTGTTCCAGCTGGAAAGCTGAAACTGTAGAGCGAGCAGTCTAGTCAGTCGGCAACTTTCCCTTCGTCTCTCTCTCTCTCTCTCTCTCTCTCTCTCTCTCTCTCTCTCTCTCTCTCTCTCTCTCTCTCTCTCTCTCTCTCTCTCTCTGTCTCTCTCTCTCTCTCTCTCTCTCTCTCTCTCTCTCTCTCTCTCTCGCTCTCTCTCTCATCCCCTGCTCCAGCCTCTCCATCTTTCTCTTTCTCTCTCCCTCTCTATCTCTCTCTCCCTCTCTCCCTCTCTCTCTCCCTCTCTCTCTCTCTCTCTACCTTTCGCTCACCCTCTCTCTTTTCCCCTGCTCCAGCCTCTTGCTCTCTCTCGCTATCTCTCTCTTCCCCTGCTCCAGCCTCTCCCTCTTTCTCTCGCTCTCTCTCTCTTCCACTGCTCCAGCCTCTCCCTCTCTCTCTCTCTTCCCCTGCTCCAGCCTCTCCCTCTCTCTCTCTCTCTCTCTCTCTCTCTCTCTCTTTCCGCCTTACCCCCACTGCTGCTGCCTGCAGCCCACCCAAGAAGCAGCCCATGGGCATAAATCTGAGAGCTAGACTCACTGCAGATTTAAAACAATCTGCATCCCTAGCTCCGTCCTTCCCCGCCTCTCTCTCTGCTGTTTCTATCACTCTATCTTTCCTTCTCTCCACCATTCTATCTTTCTCTAAAATGCACTCTCTTTGACCCTCTCTCACTATATTAGTTTTTTTTCATTTCCAGCGAGACAATCCCAGAGATAATGAAACAGAGAAAGAATCCCAGCAGTAATGAAACAGAAAGAGAATCTAAGAGATAATGAAACAGAGAGAGAATCCCAGCGATAATGAAACAGAGCGAGAATCCCAGAGATAATGAAACAGAGAAAGAATACCAGATAATGAAACAGAGAGAGAATCCCAGCTGTAATGAAACAGAGAGAGAATCCAGCGATAATGAACATAGAGAGAATCCCAGAGATAATGAAACAGAGAGGGAATCCCAGCGGTAATGAAACAGAGAGAGAATCCCAGAGATAATGAAACAGAGAGAGAATCCCAGCGGTAATGAAACAGAGAGAGAATCCCAGAGATAATGAACAGAGAGAGAATCCCAGAGATAATGAAACAGAGAGAGAATTCCAGAGATAATGAAACAGAGAGGCAATCCGAGCGGTAATGAAAGGGAGAGAGAATCCCAGCTGTAATGAAACAGAGAGAGAATCCCAGCGATAATGAAACAGAGAGAGAATCCCAGAGATAATAAAACAGAGAGAGAATCCCAGTGGTAATGAAACAGAGAGAGAATCCCAGAGATAATGAAACAGAGAAAGAATCCTAGCGATAATGAAACAGAGAAAGAATCCTAGCGATAATGAAACAGAAAGAGAATCCCAGCGATAATGAAACAGAGAGAGAATCCAGCAGTAATGAAACAGAGAGTGAATCCAGCTGTAATGAAACGGAGAGAGAATCCCAGCAATAATGAAACATAAAGAGAATCCCAGCGATAATGAAACAGAGAGAGAATCCCCGCGGTAATGAAACAGAGAGTGAATCCCAGCTGTAATGAAATGGAGAGAGATCCCAGCAATAAAGAAATAGAAAGAGAATCCCAGCGATAATGAAACAGAGAGAGAATCCGAGCGGTAATGAAACAGAGAGAGAATCCGAGCGGTAATGAAAGGGAGAGAGAATCCCAGCTGTAATGAAACAGAGAGAGAATCCAGCGATAATGAAACAGAGAGGGAATCCCAGAGATAATGAAACAGAGAGAGAATCCCAGCGATAATGATACAGAGAGGGAATCCCAGAGATAATGAAACAGAGAGAGAATCCCAGCGGTAATGAAACAGAGAGAGAATCCCAGAGATAATGAAACAGAGAGAGAATCCCAGAGATAATGAAACAGAGAAAGAATTACAGAGATAATGAAACAGAGAGGGAATCCCAGAGATAATGAAACAGAGAGGGAATCCCAGAGATAATGAAACAGAGATAGAATCCCAGCGGTAATGAAACAGAGAGAGAATCTCAGCGGGTAATGAAACAGAGAGAGAATCCCAGCGATAATGAAACAGAGAGAGAATCCCAGTGGTAATGAAAGTGAGAGAGAATCCCAGCGGTAATGAAACAGAGAGAGAATCCCAGCAATAATGAAACAGAGAGAGAATCCCAGAGATAACAAAACAGAGAGGGAATCCCAGCGGTAATGAAACAGAGAGAGAATCCCAGATATAATTAAACAGAGAAAGAATCCTAGCGATAATGAAAAAGAAAGAGAATCCCAGCGATAATGAAACAGAGAGAGTGAATCCCAGCGGTAATGAAACGGAGAGAGAATCCCAGCAATAATGAAATAGAAAGAGAATTCCAGCAATAATGAAACAGAAAGAGAATCCCAGCGATAATGATACAGAGAGGGAATCCCAGAGATAATGAAACAGAGAGAGAATCCCAGCGATAATGATACAGAGAGGGAATCCCAGAGATAATGAAACAGAGAGAGAATCCCAGCGGTAATGATACAGAGAGAGAATCCCAGAGATAATGAAACAGAGAGAGAATCCCAGAGATAATGAAACAGGGAGAGAATCCCAGAGATAATGAAACAGAGAAAGAATTCCAGCGATAATGAAACAGAGAAAGAATCCTAGCGATAATGAAACAGAAAGAGAATCCCAGCGATAATGAAACAGAGAGAGAATCCCAGCGGTAATGAAAGGGAGAGAGAATCCCAGCTGTAATGAAACAGAGAGAGAATCCCAGAGATAATGAAACAGAGAAAGAATCCTAGCGATAATGAAACAGAAAGACAATCCCAGCGATAATGAAACAGAGAGAGAATCCCAGCGGTAATGAAACAGAGAGTGAATCCCAGCTGTAATGAAACGGAGAGAGAATCCCAGCAATAATGAAATAGAAAGAGAATCCCAGCGATAATGAAACAGAGAGGGAATCCCAGCAATAATGAAACAGAGAGAGAATCCCAGAGATAATGAAACAGAGAGAGAATCCCAGAGATAATGAAACAGAGCGAGAATCCCAGAGATAATGAAACAGAGAGAGAATCCCAGGTTTACAGGTTTCATTTACAGGTTTCATTTACAGGTTTTATTTACTGCTTTCATTTACAGGTTTCATTTACAGGTTTCATTTATAGGTTACATTTACAGGTTTCATTTACAGGTTACATTTACAGGTTACATTTACAGGTTACACAACTTGAGTTAACAAAAACCTATTACAAACCAATGAGGTAGCTTCAAAGAGCAAACAATTCCTGTTTAGTCAAACATCTGTGGATGTTTATGGCTGTTTGTCCTGTTTTCCTTATTTGAAATTGCAACATATGATTTCAATCATCACTAAGATATAATATAACTGCACACAGACCTTGCTTCGTCTACTACTAAACATGTAATTCTCGAAATCAAACGGATTTTTTTTGTATGTATTTGAAAGATCTTCAGAAACAGCAAGTTTAGAGGGTGTGCCAGAGAGATAGAGTGGTGCAAATCTTGTGTCCCATCAAAGCAGCGTGATTAAAAGTTGTAACGATAGTTAAGCGCTCTAGATCTGACGAAGGAGTAAATCGTAGGAATCTTGTGAACATGGCTCAAAACTGAGTTCTCATTTAGTCAGTTCTAGTTCAGTTTCCTCTACAGCAGGATAAAGTGACTAAGGGGGGCAGTTGAAATCGTTTAAGGGGGGTTCTTGCATTGGAATTATATTGAATTCTGTTTATATCACACTATACCACAATAAACGTAACGTTCAAATGCCGAGACTCCAAGATCATTGAGTGCTTTTGAATTGACAGTCAGGGTTGGTGAGAAATCTGTAGTCTATCTCTGCTGCGCTGTATCTATCTTGTAGTCTATAATGAATATAGGCTCCAAGATAGATAGGGTAATTCACCTACTGCAAACAGCCAATGTGAATGCAGCCATACACACAGCTGTCTTACTAAAATAATGCAAACTAAATGCTGAAAGTAGTAGCCTAGTTATTCATGCATTTAAACAAAAATCCTGAATAGCAGTTTGGCTTAGAATACCGACACAACTCCGAATGCGAATGAATGTGAACAGAACAAAACAGCGGTACCAAGTAGTAGGCCCTAGTAAACAAAATATCAGATCGATAAAGACACAATCTATATTCAATTACATTAACAGTAAATAAAACGCAGTAAACAAAAGGCAAATGGAAATCACATTTACCAAAACACAGCCTACAGCCTACTACAGTGAGATGCAGCCATGCACAGCTGCCTTGCCAAATAAATAGGCCTACAGGCCCACTTCAAACATGGAAAATCATCCCGCTCATGAGTTCAGCAACACGTTGTGATATGGCACAATAAACTTCTGTGAATCAAATCCAATATGTACAGTTCCATTTACAACCACAAAAACCAGTAGACTACCAAGAAAACCATAATAGAATGCATCTATTTCGATGATGAAACATACTGATATGTAGCTATACTCAGGGGCGTCATTTGGGTTCTTGCATTGGAATTATACTGAACAAAAATATAAATGTAAAAATTGTTTTTTTTACTGAGGTACAGTTCACATAAGGAAATCAGTAAATGTAAATACATTCAATAGGCCCTAATATATGGATTTCACATGACTGGGAATACAGATATGCATCTGTTGGTCACAGATACCTTAAAAAAATAAGGTAGGGGAGTGAATCAGAAAACCAGTCAGTATCAGGTGTGACCATCATTTGCCTCATGCAGTGCGACACATTTCCTTCGCATAGAATTGATCAGGCTGTTGTTTGTGGCCTGTGGAATGTTCTCCCACTCCTCTTCAATGGTTGTGCGAAGTTGCTGGATATTGGTGGGAACTGGAACACGCTGTCGTACACTTCAGTCCAGAGCATCCCAAACATGCTCAATGGGTGCCATGTCTGGTGAGTATGCAGGCCATGGAAGAACTGGGACATTTTCAGCTTCCAGGAATTGTATACAGATCCTTGCGATATGGGGCCGTGCATTATCATGCTGAAACATGAGGTGATGGCAGCGGATGAATGGTACGACAATGGGCCTCAGGATCTCGTCAGGGTATCTCTGTACATTCAAATTGTCATCGATAAAATCAATTGTGTTCGTTGTCCGTAGCTTATGCCTGCCCATACCATAACCCCACCACCACCATGGTGCACTCTGTTCACAACGCTGTTCACAACGCTCGCCCACGAGACACCGTACATGCTGTCTGCCATCTGCCCGGTACAGTTGAAACCGGGATTCATCCGTGAAGAGCACACTTCTCCAGCGTGCCAGTGACCATCGAAGGTGAGCATTTGCCCACTGAAGTCAGTTACGACACCGAACTGCAGTCAGGTTAATACCCTGGTGAGGACGACGAGCATGCAGATGAGCTTCCCTTAGACGGTTTCTGACAGTTTGTGCAGAAATTCTTCAGTTGTGCAAACCCACAGTTTCATCAGTCCGGGTGGCTGGTCTCAGATGATCCCGCAGGTGAAGAAGCCAGATGTGGAGGTCCTGGGCTGCACCTGTGTAATGATAATGCTTTTTAATTAGCTTCTTGATATGCCACACCTGTCAGATGGATGGATTTTCTTGGCAAAGCAGAAATGCTCACTAACAGGGATGTAAACAAATTTGTGCAGAACATTTGAGAGAAATAAGCTTTTTGTGCATATGGAACATTTCTGGGATCTTTTATTTCAGCTCATGAAACATGGGACCAACACTTTACATGCTGCGTTGATATTTTTGTTCAGTATAGTTTGAATTCTGCTTATATCACACTATACAACAATAAACATAAAAGTTCAAATGCGTAATCGATCATTCTATTCTCCTCGAAATCTTCTTGTAAGATCCCACTCAAATGCCAGTGGGATTAGTTGAGATTTCCTCAGGTGTAGCATGCTTCTTCTGTGCTGACTGAACACGTTTGTCAAAGTGGAAAATGAGTTCTTAATCAGTGACAATCTCACTGATGACCCCTATGAGATCATTTTGAATACCGTGTGACGTGTATGTAGCATGGTGGCGCTAAACACCTTGGCAAGTTCCTTGTCTTTTCAGAGAGTATATTCTATCATAGACAGAAAAAGTCCACTGCCCCCCTCCCCTCCTTCACTCTATCACGTCCAAAGTCCCCCACAGTGGATGCTGGTTTGAAACAAGCAACTCAATAATGTCCACAATCGGCAACACATACATGCGATTTCTTGCCAGCTGCTCATTAACAAGTGTTGAAACCTCAGTACCCAGACCCAAACTTATTTTTCTACCCACAGTGCAGTGCATTTCAAATGCTCTTCACTTGATGCCTACCTGGCGAATCCTTTGGTACTATCAATAGCATGCTTCCTGTTAGAATACCCAGCTTGGGTGAAGGCCCTGTCTGCGTTAGCATTGGACCCAATACAGAACACATCAACATGGGGAAACAAAGTACTTCATCTGCAGTAACCGAGTGTTCCAGCCACTCTCTTCCTATGAACCAGTTGCTATTAAATTAACGTTTTTTGGACAGAAAACCTGCGGCTAGGGTAGGATTCTCTAGGCTTACCTTGGCTGGCTCGTCTGTTCCAAGATCGTCAGGAACAGTCGGAGGTGGAAGGGGGCTGTGGAACCATTATCCTGGCGGCGCTTGTGGAAGAGGTGGTAGGCGGAGCTAGCTGGAGCTCGGCAGCATCATCGCTGCTGGGCTTGGCGGCGGCCTCGGGGGTTTGATGCTGCTGCTGCTCAGCACTCTCCTTCGGCTTTGTTTCTGTAATTTGGCGAAGCCAATTTCTGATATCCATCGTGGCAGTGGCTAAATAGGTTAAGGCTAATAACACTTAACGCTTTTTAAAGCTGTAGTGGTGTGGGGCGTGAGGCAGAGTTGAGTGAAGCAGCTTCGGTGGTAAACTTGACCCCGCCCTTATAAATCAAAATCAGATATTTACAGGTGGAGGCGTGTCACGTTTTTCACTTAGCCTACCACAGATGAGAAGTGTTTTTTTCCCGCTTTTTATGGAAACCCAAAGGAGTCACACCTAACCGCCCCAGTGGCTTTCCATAGCCCCCTACACCTAACCGCCCCAGTGGCTTTCCATAGCCCCCTACACCTAACCGCCCCAGTGGCTTTCCATAGCCCCCTACACCTAACCGCCCCAGTGGCTTTCCATAGCCCCCTACACCTAACCGCCCCAGTGGCTTTCCATAGCCCCCTACACCTAACCGCCCCAGTGGCTTTCCATAGCCCCCTACACCTAACCGCCCCAGTGGCTTTCCATAGCCCCCTACACCTAACCGCCCCAGTGGCTTTCCATAGCCCCCTACACCTAACCGCCCCAGTGGCTTTCCATAGCCCCCTACACCTAACCGCCCCAGTGGCTTTCCATAGCCCCCCTACACCTAACCGCCCCAGTGGCTTTCCATAGCCCCCTACACCTAACCGCCCCAGTGGCTTTCCATAGGCCCCCTACACCTAACCGCCCCAGTGGCTTTCCATAGCCCCCTACACCTAACCGCCCCAGTGGCTTTCCATAGCCCCCTACACCTAACCGCCCCAGTGGCTTTCCATAGCCCCCCTACACCTAACCGCCCCAGTGGCTTTCCATAGCCCCCTACACCTAACCGCCCCAGTGGCTTTCCATAGCCCCCTACACCTAACCGCCCCAGTGGCTTTCCATAGCCCCCTACACCTAACCGCCCCAGTGGCTTTCCATAGCCCCCTACACCTAACCGCCCCAGTGGCTTTCCATAGCCCCCTACACCTAACCGCCCCAGTGGCTTTCCATAGCCCCCTACACCTAACCGCCCCAGTGGCTTTCCATAGCCCCCTACACCTAACCGCCCCAGTGGCTTTCCATAGCCCCCTACACCTAACCGCCCCAGTGCCTTTCCATAGCCCCCTACACCTAACCGCCCCAGTGGCTTTCCATAGCCCCCTACACCTAACCGCCCCAGTGGCTTTCCATAGCCCCCTACACCTAACCGCCCCAGTGGCTTTCCATAGCCCCCTACACTTAACCGCCCCAGTGGCTTTCCATAGCCCCCTACACCTAACCGCCCCAGTGGCTTTCCATAGCCCCCTACACCTAACCGCCCCAGTGGCTTTCCATAGCCCCCTACACCTAACCGCCCCAGTGGCTTTCCATAGCCCCCTACACCTAACCGCCCCAGTGGCTTTCCATAGCCCCCTACACCTAACCGCCCCAGTGGCTTTCCATAGCCCCCTACACCTAACCGCCCCAGTGGCTTTCCATAGCCCCCTACACCTAACCGCCCCAGTGGCTTTCCATAGCCCCCTACACCTAACCGCCCCAGTGGCTTTCCATAGCCCCCTACACCTAACCGCCCCAGTGGCTTTCCATAGCCCCCTACACCTAACCGCCCCAGTGGCTTTCCATAGCCCCCTACACCTAACCGCCCCAGTGGCTTTCCATAGCCCCCTACACCTAACCGCCCCAGTGGCTTTCCATAGCCCCCTACACCTAACCGCCCCAGTGGCTTTCCATAGCCCCCTACACCTAACCGCCCCAGTGGCTTTCCATAGCCCCCTACACCTAACCGCCCCAGTGGCTTTCCATAGCCCCCTACACCTAACCGCCCCAGTGGCTTTCCATAGCCCCCTACACCTAACCGCCCCAGTGGCTTTCCATAGCCCCCTACACCTAACCGCCCCAGTGGCTTTCCATAGCCCCCTACACCTAACCGCCCCAGTGGCTTTCCATAGCCCCCTACACCTAACCGCCCCAGTGGCTTTCCATAGCCCCCTACACCTAACCGCCCCAGTGGCTTTCCATAGCCCCCTACACCTAACCGCCCCAGTGGCTTTCCATAGCCCCCTACACCTAACCGCCCCAGTGGCTTTCCATAGCCCCCTACACCTAACCGCCCCAGTGGCTTTCCATAGCCCCCTACACCTAACCGCCTCAGTGGCTTTCCATAGCCCCCTACACCTAACCGCCCCAGTGGCTTTCCATAGCCCCCTACACCTAACCGCCCCAGTGGCTTTCCATAGCCCCCTACACCTAACCGCCCCAGTGGCTTTCCATAGCCCCCTACACCTAACCGCCCCAGTGGCTTTCCATAGCCCCCTACACCTAACCGCCCCAGTGGCTTTCCATAGCCCCCTACACCTAACCGCCCCAGTGGCTTTCCATAGCCCCCTACACCTAACCGCCCCAGTGGCTTTCCATAGCCCCCTACACCTAACCGCCCCAGTGGCTTTCCATAGCCCCCTACACCTAACCGCCCCAGTGGCTTTCCATAGCCCCCTACACCTAACCGCCCCAGTGGCTTTCCATAGCCCCCTACACCTAACCGCCCCAGTGGCTTTCCATAGCCCCCTACACCTAACCGCCCCAGTGGCTTTCCATAGCCCCCTACACCTAACCGCCCCAGTGGCTTTCCATAGCCCCCTACACCTAACCGCCCCAGTGGCTTTCCATAGCCCCCTACACCTAACCGCCCCAGTGGCTTTCCATAGCCCCCTACACCTAACCGCCCCAGTGGCTTTCCATAGCCCCCTACACCTAACCGCCCCAGTGGCTTTCCATAGCCCCCTACACCTAACCGCCCCAGTGGCTTTCCATAGCCCCCTACACCTAACCGCCCCAGTGGCTTTCCATAGCCCCCTACACACACGGCGGCACGCTCTGTCCATTGTGCTGACACAGCGCAGCGGAGATACAGATTTTGCGCCAACCTGTCACTCAATCATTTTGTCACTCAATCAACTTTTTTGCTATTTTTAAATAGGGACATAAAACTAAAACTGAGGGGGGCTAAGCCCCCTTTTGCCCCCTCGTGGAGCCGGGTACGCTCTACAGTCAGTTGTAGTAAATAGTAGCAATCTGGCTTCAAACTAACGGTTCCCCACAGTGACCTCTAACCCACGCCGGATTGATGTCACCATCTTCTGGCACATGTTTGTACAACACCTTCCTTCCGACATTGCTAATAATGGACTGGTTGTCTGAACAGACCAAAACTCTACTTATGCCTTGTTTGGGGTGACTATGCTTGTGGCAGTTAGTTGTCACGTGTGCATGTCCTTTAGTTTATGACATTACTCTATCTACACCTAGTAACATATCTAGTCATGTGTGTCACTTAGGACATTACTCTATAAACACCTTGTAAATGATCTGATTTATGTGGTGTGCGATCATGGGATGACTTTGTCTCAAACAGCTACTTGTTTTGTACCCAACAACATATTAAAGGTACTATTTTTACTACTGTTCACTCTAAAAGTGAAACAGAATATGAACTACAGTAGAACTAAAAGGAAATGCGTACGAAAGTGAGACAAAGCCACACACTAAAAACAAATGGTTCTAAATAATACCAAATACGTTTTTTTTTTGGCTTGTAACCATAGCGGATCCCTTTTTGGTGCTATATAATAATATAATAATAAGCCATTTAGCAGACGCTTTTATCCAAAGCAACTTACAGTCATGCGTGCATACATTTTTGTGTATGGGTGGTCCCGGGGATCGAACCCACTACCCTGGCGTTACAAACCAGCAGAGCTACAGAAGGTTCTATAAAGAACCATGCTCATAAGGTTCTAAATGGAACCTGTATGGTGCTATAAAGAACCATACAAAAAAGGTTATATATAGCATAAAGAAAAGGTTCCGCTATGGTAGCAACCCTTTTTGGGGCTATTTAGAACCTTTATGGAGAATGGTTCTATAAAGAACCCAGGTTTTTTTCTGCATATAAAAGTATTGGGCGGGCCGCCTAAGTGTTTTGTCAGACCCCCTATGTCCAAACAGTAAAAAATATATATAATTTTCGTGATGGGAAAGAAAATTCTGTGTAAACATAAACGACTAAAACCATATATAAAGTATGTAGAAAAGATAATGGACCTATATATTTTTTTCAATAATATCATCTTTGAGAACTAACTTTTTGATTTTGTTATAATGTTTGAGTCACTCAGATAGCATAAGCCATGGCAAAATGTGTAGAATTGCAGGAAATTAGCTTTAAAAATGCAAATGTCCTCTCAGCCCCATGGCAAGATATGTATAACTGCAGGAAATTAGCTTTAAACTCCACATTTTTCTCTCAGCCTCGTGGTAAAATGCGTAAAATTGCAGGAAATTAGCTTTAAACTGCAAAATGTTATCTCTGCCACATGGCAAAATTTGCAGGAAATTAGCTTTAAAACATCAATATTTTGTCACTGTGGCCAACAGGAGGGCCTCAAAGTTTCGGTCAGCGACCACACCATTGGCCAAACCCCCACCACACACCCCACCTAAGCCCCATTTTGATCCAGAAGAGACCCTGGAACCTTTCTCAATCTTAAAGGTTCTTTATAGAGCCTTTTGAAGAACCATACAGGTTTCTTTTATTCTGGTTTGCCATATTACATTGTTAAAATTCCATTGGGGTTATTATTGTGCTAATTGACTAGTTGAATCAGGTGTGCCTGGTCTGTAACAGCTGGGGGTTCCTGAGGAGAGAATTGGGAACCACTGATATAGTCAACAGTTCTCAATTGACACAAGGCCATATGTGAGTCTTTCACAAGACACCATCACTGGCCATAGTCATATATAATATGTAATGGCATAACACAACAGGTTAGAAAAACTGGAATGACACTCGTTCACGGTTGCACAAAAAGAGCTGTGTGCAAACCGTTGCCCTACAAAATGCTAATGGGCCACCGTCCCTACATTTTAACTATCACTAAAAGAGCAAAGAAATCTTTTGTGAATCGCAAAGAACCATTGAAGGGCTCAAAGGGTTCTTAGAGTCATTAGGGTTCCACATAGAACCATGACCTTTCCCATAGGACCCTTGAGGGACACTATTTTCTTAGTGTGCAAAGACAGAGAGACAGAGAGTCAGAAAGAGACAGAGAGAGAGAGAGAGAGAACGTGACAAACATATAGGTAACTGCCAAAATAGAGGAAACACCAACATAGTCAAGGCGCCTTGGCATGGATTCTACAAGTGTCTGGAACTTATTGGAGGGATTCAACACCATTCTTCCACGAGAAATTACATCATTTGGTGTTTTGTTGACGGTGGTGGAAAACGCTGTCTCAGGCGCCGCTCCAGAATCTCCCATAAGTGTTGAACTGGGTTGAGATCTGGTGGCTGGGACAAACACACACCCTTTAAACCCCCTATGCTCCTTTGAGACGCCTCTTTCAAAGTCACTGAGATCTCTTCTTCTAGCCATGGTAGCCAAAATTAAGGGCATCTGGACATTTCTACAGAGGTAGAAAAAGAAAGACAGAATAAATAAATAATGTTCTTCCTGTAGTCTGTGTGTGGGTGTGGGACTGGGTCTGGTGAGGACAGGGCAGGGCCGTTCAAGAATCAGGAGCTCTGCCAGCCAACTCCCTCCCTGCTTAGCCTCTGGATCCTTATCTCTCTGCTGTGACACGCAATGTGCTAATTGCCAGCCGACCCGAGGAGTGTGCATGCGTGCGTGTGTGCGTGTGTGTGTGTGTGTGTGTGTGTGTGTGTGTGTGTGTGTGTGTGTGTGTGTGCGTGCGTGCGTGCGTGCGCGCGCGCGCGCGTGCGTGTTTGTGTGTGCGTGCGTGCGTGTGTGTGTGTGTGTGCGTGTGTGTGCGTGTGTGTGTGTGTGCGTGTGTGTGTGTGCGTGTGTGTGTGTGCGTGCGTGTGTGTGTGTGTGTGTGTGTGTGTGTGTGTGCGTGTGTGTGTGTGTGTGTGTGTGTGTGTGTGTGTGTGCGTGTGTGTGTGTGTGTGTGTGTGTGCGTGTGTGTGTGTGTGTGTGTGTGTGTGTGCGTGTGTGTGTGTGTGTGTGTGCGTGTGTGTGTGTGTGTGTGTGTGTGTGTGTGTGCGTGTGTGTGTGTGTGTGTGTGTGCACGAGGCTACGCTCCTTCCAGTTCCACTGCATGGAAGTCGGAAATAATTGTTCCAGCAGTAAAAAGGTAATAGCTTATCACATAAAAGTTGTGGAAATTAAGTGACTGTATGAATTAACTTCTCGCCTTCTCTATTCAGTCTACTGAAGGTCAAAGCTGGAGTGTGTTTACATAAAGGAGGTGGAGATGAAGACAGGAAGGAGAAGAGGAGAGAACCACAGAACATCAGAGTGTTCTAATGACGGAACCCAAACGCACGGTGGCCATGGCAACCGGAGGAAATAATAAACACCGCCTGCTCTTCTCTTTCAGTCTTCAGAGAAGAGTACGGCACCGTGTGAGTCAGCAACAGCATTTCGTGAGGGAACACACACAGATACACACAAGCACACACACACACACACACACACACACACACACACACACACGCACACACACACACACACACGCGCATGTACATAGGTACGCACGCAAACACACTCAATCAAGCACAAACACACACACGCGCGCACACATGCACACACACGCACGTTCCAAGATAAAGCTGGTGTGCAGTGATGCGATCATTGTATTCTGTGTAGATGCATTCAATCATCTGCGGTATAACCTTTACATCTGCTTGTCAATATGAATACTGACTAATGAAAACAGCATTTAAAACACAGACCTCTTGAGAGATGAAGGGATAAAGACTTATGGTTAACCTACAAATATTCATCCAATTCAATCATTTAGATTTGCTTGTTTACCTCAAACTTGAATATAAAAAAAACAAAAGAATATGTATTAAATGAGATCGAGATGAAGCAATGGAGGTCTATATATTTCATAGAGTTTTCCATAACCAAGATGATGGATGATATAGACAATTTATGGCATACCCATTTAACCTGATGATCAGCCAACACTCTCAATGCAAGTCAATGCAAGTTGTGATCTGAAGACAATAAAGGGATCCTCTCTTCTCTCCTTCATCACACACAGATAGTGTTTCACTTTGCTTTTATCCTGTCTAGTCTATCAGATGCCCCATACATCCACAAACTATCATCTGTAGTCTGTAGACCCTGATCAGTACAAGGACCTAAGATAACACAACAGGAAATGAGCACGGATCACTGTGGCATACGACCCAGTGTGTGTGTGTGTGTGTGTGTGTGTCCTCACCTGGTTCCCATTACCACCCACTTTATTTCTAATATCTACCACATGAGACGTCAGCAGCCTCTCTCCTCTCTCGCTCTCCCTCTCTCACTCCTTCACCCTCTTTACCTCTCCCTCTTGCTCTCTTTCTCTCCCTCCCTCCATCTCTCGCCATCCCCCCTCTCTCTCTCTCCCTCCCTCCATCTCTCTCCATCCCCCTCTCTCTCTCTCTATCTCTCCCTCTCTCACCTCTCTCTCTCCCTCCCTCCATCTCTCTCCATCCCCCCTCTCTCTCTCTCCCTCCCTCCATCTCTCTCATCTCCCCTCTCTCTCTCTCTCTCTCTCTCTCCCTCCCTCCATCTCTCTCCATCCCCCATCTCTCTCTCTCTCTCCCTCCCTCCCTCCATCTCCCTCCACCCCCCCCTCTCTCTCTCCCTCCCTCCATCTCTCTCTCTCCCTCCCTCCATCTCTTTCCACCCCCCCCCCCCCCCCCCCCCCCCCTCTCTCTCTCAACTGAACTACTGCACCACACATGTGCATGCCAAACATAGGTACACAAACGTACTCACATACACAGGCTACACCCCCCAGGCTGTGAACACACACATCTCAAAGAGAAAACACTCTGGGCTTCCTCTGCTCTGAACTACTTGGAAATCATGATGTTTGAGAGGAACTATTTAACTATTTATTGCATCTATACACATTATTCTGATATATTATTGATATAACAATACATGCTAAGTGAGACACAATCATTAGGTATTGATTGACCATTTTTGTGTTCTCAACTCCCTGGTTAAATAAAGTCATTTTTGGGATGAGGATATGTAAATGAAATTTCTTCAGTTTATAAAAATGCTATTGAATTTTCAAGACATTTCCAAGACATTTAACTGAACCATCCATCCACCAGTGAAAACAGATATTTCCCATGAATATGACATTTCCCATTCCATTCTGTTTGACCCGCTGTGAATGTCATTGAACCTTTCAAAATGCCTAATGCCGTTGTCCTCTTGCGTCAACCAACTACTTAGTAAAGTCAGTGCTCCTCCCCCACTCCTCTCCCCCACTCCTCCCCTCCTTTCTCTCCCCCACTCCTTCCCTCCCCCCTCCACCCATCCTTCTGAGGCAGACTAACGACACAAGCCTCTGTCATCAAGGTTTTCTGGTGAAGAGGTTTATATGATGAGTTACTTTGCAGATGATCTTTGTGCATGAAGATGAGTAGGTATTCAAGGAATGTGATCAATGACTTGGTCATTATATCAGAGAAAAAAAATAACAACAACAACTTTCCATTGATTGACAGGAGGCATTCAATGAGATGGAAAAAGAGAAAGAGAGAGAGACGTAGAGAGAGATACGTAGAGAGAGAGACGTAGAGAGAGAGAGACGTAGAGAGAGAGACGTAGAGAGAGACGTAGAGAGAGAGAGACGTAGAGAGAGAGACGTAGAGAGAGAGAGACGTAGAGAGAGAGACGTAGAGAGAGAGACGTAGAGAGAGAGAGACGTAGAGAGAGAGAGACGTAGAGAGAGAGACGTAGAGAGAGAGACGTAGAGAGAGAGACGTAGAGAGAGAGAGACGTAGAGAGAGAGACGTAGAGAGAGAGACGTAGAGAGAGAGACGTAGAGAGAGAGAGACGTAGAGAGAGAGACGTAGAGAGAGAGAGACGTAGAGAGAGAGACGTAGAGAGAGAGACGTAGAGAGAGAGAGACGTAGAGAACAAGAAAGAGAGAGGGGTCAATCTCATTGTTGTTGTTTTACGTTCTTCCCTCTTGTTTCGTCTTATCCTCACAGGAATGGGAGACAAAAAAAGATGAAGGGAGAAAGGTAAGGTTTGAGGGGATAAAGAGAGAGAGGGGTCCATCTCATTGTGTGACTGTCTGCATGCAGATGCAGATGTGCATACGTGGTGTATCCCCTTTGTGCATTCGGTGCAGCCAGTCCCAGTCCCAGTACCTCTCTGCACCACACACCGCTCCCTGTAGCTGCCCAGTGCCGCAGCCGCTCTGAAGGCCCATGGGCCTCGGACAGACAGACAGCTGCTGATTGTTTCAGGTTCACAGGGTGTGAAAGGGCCTCTGATCCCAGTGAGGGTGGTCTCTCTCTCTCTCTCTCTCTCTCTGTCTCTCTCAGAGGTGGGAGGGGGGGACGGGACCAATGGCGTGAGTCACATGACGTGTTCCACGATAAGCAGACCAAAATGGAATCTGCTGGAGAAAAACACACCACTTGTTGCAGCCTGCCTGGTCTGCCTGGAAGTGGTCTGGTCTGGTTTGGTCTAGTCTAGTCTGGCCTAGTCTGGTCTAGTCTGGTCTGGTGTAGTCTGGTCTGGTCTGGTGTAGTCTGGTCTGGTCTGGTGTAGTCTGGTCTGGTGTAGTCTGGTCTGGTCTAGTCTGGTGTAGTCTGGTGTAGTCTGGTCTAGTCTGGTCTGGTCTAGTCTGGTCCAGTCTGGTCCAGTCTGGTCCAGTCTGGTGTAGTCTGGTCTAGTCTAGTCTGGTCTGGTCTAGTCTAGTCTAGTCTGGTCTGGTGTAGTCTGGTCTAGTCTGGTGTAGTCTGGTGTAGTCTGGTCTAGTCTGGTCTGGTCTGGTCTAGTCTGGTCTAGTCTGGTCTAGTCTGGTCTGGTGTAGTCTGGTCTAGTCTGGTCTGGTCTGGTCTAGTCTGGTCTAGTCTGGTGTAGTCTGGTCTAGTCTAGTCTAGTCTGGTCTGGTGTAGTCTGGTCTAGTCTGGTCTAGTCTGGTCTGGTGTAGTCTGGTCTAGTCTGGTGTAGTCTGGTCTGGTCTAGTCTAGTCTAGTCTGGTCTGGTGTAGTCTGGTCTAGTCTGGTGTAGTCTGGTGTAGTCTGGTCTAGTCTGGTCTGGTCTGGTCTAGTCTGGTCTAGTCTGGTCTGGTCTAGTCTGGTCTAGTCTGGTGTAGTCTGGTCTAGTCTGGTCTAGTCTGGTCTGGTCTAGTCTGGTCTGGTCTGGTCTAGTCTAGTCTAGTCTGGTCTGGTCTGGTCTGGTCTAGTCTGGTCTGGTCTAGTCTAGTCTAGTCTGGTCTGGTCTAGTCTGGTCTAGTCTGGTCTAGTCTGGTCTGGTCTAGTCTGGTCTGGTCTGGTCTAGTCTGGTCTAGTCTGGTCTGGTCTAGTCTGGTCTGGTCTGGTATGGTCTGGTCTAGTCTGGTCTAGTCTAGTCTAGTCTGACTCCTGTGTGTTCTCGACAATGCTAACTGCACACATCCTAAAGCTTGTCCAGTCTGGTGTAGTCTGGTCTAGTCTGGTCTGGTCTGGTCTGGTGTAGTCTGGTGTAGTCTGGTCTAGTCTGGTCTAGTCTAGTCTGCTCTGGTCTGGTCTAGTCTGGTCTAGTCTGGTCCAGTCTGGTGTAGTCTGGTCCAGTCTGGTCTGGTCTAGTCTGGTCTAGTCTAGTCTAGTCTGGTCTAGTCTGGTCTAGTCTGGTCTAGTCCAGTCTGGTGTAGTCTGGTCTAGTCTAGTCTGGTCTGGTCTAGTCTGGTCTGGTCTAGTCTGGTCCAGTCTGGTGTAGTCTGGTCTAGTCTGGTCTAGTCTAGTCTGGTCCAGTCTGGTCTAGTCTGGTCTAGTCTGGTCTAGTCTGGTCTAGTCTGGTCTAGTCTAGTATGGTCTAGTCTGGTCTAGTCTGGTCTAGTCTGGTCTAGTCTAGTCTGGTCCAGTCTGGTGTAGTCTGGTCTAGTCTGGTCTAGTCTAGTCTGGTCCAGTCTGGTCTAGTCTGGTCTAGTCTGGTCTAGTCTGGTCTAGTCTGGTCTAGTCTGGTCTAGTCTAGTATGGTCTAGTCTGGTCTGGTCTGGTCTAGTCTGGTCTAGTCTGGTCCAGTCTGGTGTAGTCTGGTCTAGTCTGGTCTAGTCTGGTCTAGTCTAGTATGGTCTAGTCTAGTCTAGTCTGGTCTGGTCTAGTCTAGTATGGTCTAGTCTGGTCTGGTCTGGTCTGGTCTAGTCTGGTCTGGTCTGGTCTAGTCTGGTCTAGTCTGGTCCAGTCTGGTGTAGTCTGGTCTAGTCTGGTCTAGTCTGGTCTAGTCTAGTCTGGTCTAGTCTGGTCTAGTCTGGTCTAGTCTGGTCTAGTCTGGTCTAGTCTGGTCTGGTCTAGTCTGGTCTGGTCTAGTCTAGTATGGTCTAGTCTGGTCTGGTCTGGTCTAGTCTGGTCTAGTCTGGTCCAGTCTGGTGTAGTCTGGTGTAGTCTGGTCTAGTCTGGTCTAGTCTAGTCTGGTCTGGTCTAGTCTGGTGTAGTCTGGTGTAGTCTGGTCTGGTCTGGTGTAGTCTGGTCTGGTCTAGTCTGGTCTGGTCCAGTCTGGTGTAGTCTGGTCTAGTCTGGTCTAGTCTGGTCTAGTCTGGTCTGGTCTAGTCTAGACTGGTCTGGTCTAGTCTGGTGTAGTCTGGTGTAGTCTAGTCTGGTCTGGTCTGGTCTGGTCTAGTCTGGTCTAGTCTAGTATGGTCTAGTTTGGTCTAGTCTGGTCTAGTCTGGTCTAGTCTAGTATAGTCTGGTCTAGTCTGGTGTAGTCTGGTCTAGTCTGGTCTGGTCTAGACTGGTCTGGTCTAGTCTGGTGTAGTCTGGTCTAGTCTGGTCTGGTCTAGACTGGTCTGGTCTAGTCTGGTGTAGTCTGGTCTAGTCTGGTCTAGTCTAGTATAGTCTGGTCTAGTCTGGTGTAGTCTGGTCTAGTCTGGTCTGGTCTAGACTGGTCTGGTCTAGTCTGGTGTAGTCTGGTCCAGTCTGGTGTAGTCTGGTCTAGTCTGGTCTAGTCTAGTATGGTCTAGTTTGGTCTAGTCTGGTCTGGTCTAGTCTAGTATGGTCTAGTCTGGTCTGGTCTAGTCTGGTCTGGTCTAGTCTGGTCTGGTCTGGTCTGGTCTAGTCTGGTCTAGTCTGGTCTGGTTCAGTCTAGTATGGTCTAGTCTAGTCTGGTCTGGTCTAGTCTAGTATGGTCTAGTCTGGTCCAGTCTGGTGTAGTCTGATCTAGTCTGATCTAGTCTGGTCTGGTCTGGTCTGGTCTGGTGTAGTCTGGTCTAGTCTGGTCTGGTCTGGTCTAGTCTAGTCTGGTCTAGTCTGGTGTAGTCTGGTGTAGTCTGGTCTGGTCTAGTCTGGTCTGGTCTGATCTAGTCTGGTCTAGTCTGGTGTAGTCTGGTGTAGTCTGATCTAGTCTGATCTAGTCTAGTCTGGTCTGGTCTGGTCTGGTGTAGTCTGGTGTAGTCTGGTCTAGTCTGGTCTGGTCTGGTCTAGTCTAGTCTGGTCTAGTCTGGTGTAGTCTGGTGTAGTCTGGTCTGGTCTAGTCTGGTCTGGTCTGATCTAGTCTGGTCTAGTCTGGTCTGGTCTGGTCTGGTCTAGTCTGGTCTAGTCTGGTCTAGTCTGGTCTAGTCTGGTCTGGTCTGGTCTAGTCTGGTCCAGGCTGGTGTAGTCTGATCTAGTCTGGTCTAGTCTGGTCTGGTCTAGTCTGGTCTAGTCTGGTCTGGTCTGGTCTGGTATGGTCTGGTCTAGTCTGGTCTAGTCTAGTCTAGTCTGACTCCTGTGTGTTCTCGACAATGCTAACTGCACACATCCAAAAGCTTGTTTCTTTTACGTCTTTGCCTTGACTTGAGTACCGGTATTCGCTTTGATCATATATTTTTTGGTTTCTTTTTAGGAAGACCTATGGTGACTTCCATAATAACACAATCCCCAGAGTATATGTCTAACTCTGCTGTGTGCTCCCTGATTGAAAACAACAACCATAATTCAAGACCACTTCCCTACGTTTACGTAAACATTCAACCATTAGTCAGAATATGTGTGTTGATAATAATTAGGTTTATAACAACATTATAAACTATATTTATGATCAAACCATTTGCTTCAATGATCAATAATAATACAGTAAAAAAACATTGCCTCTCAATTACAACATTCTAAATAAGAATGTGTTCTTAACAGAGCGGTCTGGTTGAATAAAAAGGTTAAATAGGTAGATAGATCAACTCTGAGGTAAATGAGAGAACAAACATAATCTTGCTGGTGATAAAACTTACTGCTCGGAGAGGCAGCTAGCAGCATAAAGAGTAAAATAGTTCCTTCCTTTATGCTTTATCTGTTTAGGCCCTGTCCTAACGGGGAGCCTTTTGGCCGTAACACAGGTCTATCACACTGATAAAGACCAGGGAGGAGGAGGAAGATCCCCTGCAGAGGTTTTCACACCAACCTGACCACAGACCAGTCAAGGGACAAGTGCAAATCTCTCCTGTCCTCTCTTCTCCGCTCTTCTCCTCTGTCCTCTTTTCTACTCTCTTCTCCTCTCTTCTCCTCTCTTCTCCTCTCTTCTCCTCTGTCATCTCTTCTCCTCTGTCCTCTCTTCACCTCTGTCCTCTCTTCACCTCTGTCCTCTCTTCTCCTCTCTTTTCCTCTCTTTGCTGCTCTCAATCTCAAGCCCTTTCCATTTCTCTAATAGTAATAACGTCCCATCTTGTCCCATAAGGTCAGGAGATTGTTCTTGTTAGGTTGCAGGGTCAGGAAAACATCCAGGCCCTATGCGTAGATGTTGAGTGATATTGTGACAGTGGAGTGGAGTGTGTTGATTACCAACTTGTTTCTTGGTTCTCCTCCTTGTCAATAACGTATAAAGAGGTGTTTGGCTGATGAGCTCAGTCTAATGTTGTCTAATGGTCTTAATCAGACCACATTAGCAGATCAACTCTTAAAACCTCTTTAAGAGTAATTACTGAGATTAACAAGTGTTATGTGTGATTTCATATTGGCGGTTTGCGCATTTTCTCAAAAGACAGAAAGAAAGAAAGAAAGAAAGAAAGAAAGAACACATTTCAAAAACAACACCACACTACAGGACTTGGAGCTTATGAAATAGGCCTACATATCTCATCAACTTGGACAATAAATTCATTATTTTTCAACTAACTTCCTTCACCTCTCTGTAGGCTATTTTCCGTATGAAAATAAAACATTTACTGGGCCTGCTTTCACTTTTCCCTGACTCACCTTAGATTCCTGTGGTAGGCTACAATAATGATGTCGTTTTGCCGTGGCTGTGCCGTCCTGACAGAAGCACATTTTGGAAAAAATATTGGCACCCAAAGTATTTCAGGTTATAAGAAACAGCTGTTCTCAAGCGCCACCACAATTCTCCATGGAATTCTGTAACCCTGACATAGAGACACACACAGCGAGGCGAGGAGCCGCAGAGGGCCAGGCCGATGGCTTTTGAGTCTGTGTGGCTGTGGTACAGGCCGAAATATAGAGGATCGAAACCTCAACTACCACATATTATGTTTGGGTGGTGGTGGGAGACATGTAATTCCAAAATTATTTGACTCTGATCTTTTTGTTGTTGTTGTTGTTGTTGACGCTTGTGCCAATGCGTCATCAGCACGAGAAGCAAAATCTCCCTATGCAAAGACCAACTCCAAGACATGCATTGATTCTTGAAAGGCTATTTTCAACCATCAAAACTTTAAAATAGAATTTACAAGTCATGAAAAGAAGGGACAGGCGAGTTGGGAATGTTCAAAATATACAAAATTAGAGGCATTCTTCAATAGTCTAAATAAGGTATTGAAACGCACAGTTCACTGAAGATATTTCAGATGTTCTCCACTGAAAGCAATAGCCTATAATCAATCAATTTAAATAACTAAAGCTACTGAATTTGGCTAACATTGATTTACTCTGTTTATTCAATGTAAACACTGCACGCACCGCCATCGCCTATTAGATTGAATATCCCGTTTAGCCCATCACCACCCGATGTGACACCAATCTGACAATGGCCATAATATCCTCAACATTACATATTACACGACTGCTAAGTCCAAATAGAACGTGCATATGAACAAACACAATTTTAGCACCACTATTAGGCCTAAATTCAAAATATCTTCTATCAACGACTTTAGCTTACTTGGAATTAGAAACAGAAACTGAATAGATAAAGCAAAGCAAGTGTACCTTTTTTGAAAAGTTGAAGAAGTCTGCATCAGTTTGTTGACTTGATACCAAGGCTTTGGGACTTTTGGAAGCTCGGTGGCTGAAAGCGAGACCGTCCCGCAGGGGGTTCGAGAATTTCCAATAAAGCTCCCTCTCGCTCTGCGTACTTCTGGCACACAGATGGGGCAGCCGGAATTAACCTTTATTTTCTCTCTTCTATTCCAGCTCCCGTGTTCAAACCACGTCTTTATCCACTTTTTTAGGAGCTTCTTTCCATAGTTTACTTTATTCACAAAATTCACGAAATCAGTGTGCAGGACAACATCGAACGAACCCCATTTTAGGTAACCAAAGTCCCGTAAACCCGAAGTTGGTTGATCAGTCAATGGGGGAATGCGAGACCTCTCTTCCCCTCCCCACTCCCTCACCCCCTCCCTCCCTCCCTTTTTTCAAAGTCGGTGGACCACCCCGAAACAGGAAGTTCACTTTTTGTTTTTCTTGTGAAAAAAAGACCATGCTGTCTGGTTGGTGGAGTTTTCTTAGTGGAGTAGTTAACAGAGTTTCTTCCACTAGCTAAAGACCATGCAATGCACGCGAACAGAATAAATCATAGGTTAAAACAGATAATAATAATAATAATAATAATAATAATAATAATCATTACATAACAAAACATGTTACTGTAAATTTCATTCATAATGCAATATCATATGCATGATATGAAAATGATCTGTTAACGTTTATTAGACGGTTTTGTCATGGTGGTCTGTAAATTATACGGGGTCTCATTTGACTTTTATTTATAAAACATGTTGAAATGTTTGAACTTTTTCTTTCTTGGGGCAGCAGCATATGTGGCACTAGGGATGTTGATTGCTGAATCGTTATACGCCTTACTGGAATTCAAGGTAGGCTACACCGCAAAACTGGCCTGAAGTCACGCCACCACGTCCTAGGACGGGATGCATGCAGTAGGTTAGGAACGCAGTTTGAAGATTGAAGGCGCATTGCATAAGATGTGATGTCATAGACTAGGTTTCCATCCCATTTGCGACAGATTTTCACGCGAATATTCTAAAATCTGCATAAAACAATATGAGCATTTTCCCAACAGAGATGTGTTTCCATCAAACTGACTTTTTGCTGATAATAGGCTGTGCGTGATGACGTAGTGCACATAAAAATAACTTTTGCCATTAAATTCCCACGTAAAGAATGAACAATACAAGTTAATGGGTTAATGTTGCATAGGCTTATATTTTTAAGTCATGATTTAAAAATAAATCTGAGTGGTAGATCTCTGCTTGTATTTTGACTCAGAAAGTGCTCTTCACTCAGAAAAGTTTGGTGACCACTATGTTGATAATTTCTATGGATTTTGACATGGCATTGAATGACAATTAGGTTTACAGAAAAATCAAATTACTATTTCAATAACATCCACTATAAATGTTTTATACTAGAGGTTCATTTCCCCCCTCTCCAGCCCTAGGTCCATTTTTATTGAGAACATGATACCAGAAGTCAGAAACAGGTCTTCTAAAGGTCTTTTAACCCGAATGTTCACAAAGGACTGAGACCATGTTATACATTTAAAATTAACTTGGTTTTCATTTCCCTTAAGATTTGATGTCATTTAAATTAATGATAGCTGTCTGTTTGACACAGACACTGATGCTCAGCCCATAAGAACGCCATGCCCTACAGAACCAGAGTTACCCCTACCTGCTGTGGTAGTTACCCCTACCTGCTGTGGTAGTTAACAGTACCTGCTGTGGTAGTTAACAGTACCTGCTGTGGTAGTTACCCCTACCTGCTGTGGTAGTTACCCCTACCTGCTGTGGTAGTTACCCCTACCTGCTGTGGTAGTTACCCCTACCTGATGTGGTAGTTACCCCTACCTGCTGTGGTAGTTACCCATACCTGCTGTGGTAGTTACCCCTACCTGCTGTGGTAGTTACCCCTACCTGCTGTGGTAGTTACCCCTACCTGCTGTGGTAGTTACCCCTACCTGCTGTGGTAGTTACCCATACCTGCTGTGGTAGTTACCCATACCTGCTGTGGTAGTTACCCCTACCTGCTGTGGTAGTTACCCCTACCTGCTGTGGTAGTTACCCCTACCTGCTGTGGTAGTTACCCCTACCTGCTGTGGTAGTTACCCCTACCTGCTGTGGTAGTTACCCATACCTGCTGTGGTAGTTACCCCTACCTGCTGTGGTAGTTACCGCTACCTGCTGTGGTAGTTACCCCTACCTGATGTGGTAGTTACCCCTACCTGCTGTGGTAGTTACCCCTACCTGCTGTGGTAGTTACCCATACCTGCTGTGGTAGTTACCCCTACCTGATGTGGTAGTTACCCCTACCTGATGTGGTAGTTACCCATACCTGCTGTGGTAGTTACCGCTACCTGATGTGGTAGTTACCCCTACCTGATGTGGTAGTTACCCCTACCTGCTGTGGTAGTTACCCCTACCTGATGTGGTAGTTACCCCTACCTGCTGTGGTAGTTACCGCTACCTGCTGTGGTAGTTACCCCTACCTGCTGTGGTAGTTAACAGTACCTGCTGTGGTAGTTACCCCTACCTGCTGTGGTAGTTACCCTTACCTGCTGTGGTAGTTACCCTTACCTGCTGTGGTAGTTACCCCTACCTGCTGTGGTAGTTAACAGTACCTGCTGTGGTAGTTAACAGTACCTGCTGTGGTAGTTACCCCTACCTGCTGTGGTAGTTAACAGTACCTGCTGTGGTAGTTAACAGTACCTGCTGTGGTAGTTACCCCTACCTGCTGTGGTAGTTAACAGTACCTGCTGTGGTAGTTACCCCTACCTGCTGTGATAGTTACCCCTACCTGCTGTGGTAGTTACCCATACCTGCTGTGGTAGTTACCCCTACCTGCTGTGGTAGTTACCGCTACCTGATGTGGTAGTTACCCCTACCTGCTGCGGTAGTTACCCCTACCTGATGTGGTAGTTACCCTTACCTGATGTGGTAGTTACCACTACCTGCTGTGGTAGTTACCGCTACCTGCTGTGGTAGTTACCCCTACCTGCTGTGGTAGTTACCCCTACCTGCTGTGGTAGTTACCCCTACCTGCTGTGGTAGTTACCCCTACCTGCTGTGGTAGTTACCCCTACCTGCTGTGGTAGTTACCGCTACCTGCTGTGGTAGTTAACAGTACCTGCTGTGGTAGTTACCCTTACCTGCTGTGGTAGTTACCCCTACCTGCTGTGCCTGGACAGACAGACAGACAGACTGGGGTAGGGTTTAGCAGAACTCTGTCTGTCCACATTAACATATGTAGAATGTAACCCAACATTGACAAGCTGACGTTTGAAAGGTAAACAGGGATTTGTGAATCCATCCACATACAGTGAGGGCTATGAGGAGGGAGAAGATGAGGGCTCAGGGAGTTAGCGAGAGGAGAGGGCTGCAGTTAGTTTAAACAGGTTTTATTAGCTAACACTGCCATTTGGGTGTTCAGGCATCGTCTGACCATGCTGACCATAGCACCACCTGGCGTTTGCTAAATGGCATTGGCACTTGGATTGGAACCGGTACTATGGTCATAAGACACGAAAATAGAGGTCTTGAAGTGGGAAGTCCATATCCGCAGACGAAGGATATCAAGGATCTGGAAATATTTTGTATGGAGGAATGGTCTGAGATACCTCCCAATGTGTTCTCCAATCTCATAAAACCTTTTAGAAAAAGGCTCAGTGTCATTATCCTTGCAAGGGGAGGGTGCTGGAGTATTGAAAACAGGGGATCGAATAATGTTGACCCTTATCTTTTTTTAGATGTGTTGTATTACTTGTTAAGCAAAATCTCTTTCTCTGAGCAATTGTATTAGTATAAAATAACGTAATTTAAAAAATTTCTGAGCATTGCGAAAGTATTAGTTTTTCCTATTTTTGTTGCCTTAAAACCTGGAATTAAAATGGATTTTTTGGGGGTTTGTATCATTTGATTTACACAACATGCCTACCACTTTGAAGATTCAAAATATTTTTTATTGTGAAACAAACAAGAAATAAGACAAATAAACAGAAAACTTGAGCATGCATAACTATTCACCCCCCCCCCCCCCCAAAGTCTATACTTTATAGAGCCACCTTTTGCAGCAATTACAGCTGCAAGTCTCTTGGGGTATGTCTCTATAAGCTTGGCACATCTCACCACTGGGATTTTTGCCCATTCTTCAAGGCAAAACTGCTCCAGCTCTTTCAATTTGGATGGGTTCCGTTGGTGTACAGCAATCTTTAAGTCATACCACAGATTCTCAATTGGATTGAGGTCTGGGCTTTGACTAGGCCATTCCAAGACATTTAAATGTTTCCCCTTAAACCACTCAAGTGTTGCTTTAGCAGTGTGCTTAGGGTCATTGTCCTGCTGGAAGTTGAACCTCCATCCCAGTCTCAAATCTCTGGAAGACTGAAACAGGTTTCCCTCAAGAATGTCCCTGTATTTAGCACCATCCATCATTCCTTCAATTCTGACCAGTTTCCCAGTCCCTGCTGATGAAAAACATCCCCACAGCATGATGCTGCCACCACCATGCTTCACTGTGGGGATGGTGTTCTCGGGGTGATGAGAGGTGTTGGGTTTGCTCCAGACATAGCGTTTTCCTTGATGGCCAAAAAGCTAAATTTTAGTCTCATCTGACCAGAGTACCTTCTTCCATATGTTTGGGGAGTCTCCCACATGCCCTTTGGCGAACAATAAAACGTGTTTGCTTATTTTTTTCTTTAAGCAATGGCTTTTTTTCTGGCCACTCTTCCATAAAGCCCAGCTCTGTGGAGTGTACGGCTTAAAGTGGTCCTATGGACAGATACTCCAATCTCCGCTGTGGAGCTTTGCAGCTCCTTCAGGGATACCTTTGGTCTCTTTGTTGCCTCTCTGATTAATGCCCTCCTTGCCTGGTCCATGAGTTTTGGTGGGTGGCCCTCTCTTGACAGGTTTGTTGTGGTGCCATATTCTCTCCATTTTTTTATAATGGATTTAATGGTGCTCCGTGGGATGTTCAAAGTTTCAGATCTTTTTTTATAACCCAACCCTGATCTGTACTTCTCCACAACTTTGTCCCTGACCTGTTTGGAGAGCTCCTTGGTCTTCATGGTGCCGCTTGCTTGGTGGTGCCCCTTGCTTAGTGATGTTGCAGACTCTGGGGCCTTTCAGAACAGAACAGGTGTATATATACATGTGACAGATCATGTGACACTTAGATTGCACACAGGTGGTGTCACGGCCGTCTTGAAAGGAAGCGGACCAAAGCGCAGCGTTTGTGGCGAACATGACTTTAATAGATGACGCACAAAATACAAAACAAAAGACGACTCATGAAGTCCACGGTTAACTAACCGAAACGGAACAAAAACCCACAACTCCCACAGGAAAACATACAGATAAATATGGCTCCCAATCAGAGATAACGAGCCGACAGCTGACACTCGTTACCTCCGATTGGGAGTCATTGACCAAACCTAGAACCGAACCCCACAGAAATGCAAACATAGAAATACACCCAAATACCCAACAAAACAAAATACACCCTGGCTCAAATACAAAAGTCCCGGAGCCAGAGTGTCACAGTACCCCCCCCCTAAAGGTGCGAACTCCGGGCGCACCAGCATACAGTCTAGGGGAGGGTCTGGGTGGGCGTCTGTCCACGGTGGCGGTTCTGGCCCTGGTCGTGGTCCCCACCCCACCTTAGTCACTATCCGCTTCCGTAGCCTCCTCCACATGACCACCCCCCAACTAAACCCCACTGGATTAAGGGGCGGCACCGGACTAAAGGGCAGCACCGGACTAAGGGGCAGCACCGGACTAAGGGGCAGTACCGGACTAAGGGGCAGCACCAGGATAAGGGGCAGCACCGGGCTAAGGGACAGCACCGGACTCAATGGCGGATCCTGGCTGGCTGGCTCTGGCGGATCCTGGCTGGACGGCTCTGGCGGATCCTGGCTGGACGGCTCTGGCGGATCCTGGCTGGACGGCTCATGGCTGGCAGAAGGATCTGGCTGCTCATGGCTGGCTGACGGATCTGGCTGCTCATGGCTGGCTGACGGATCTGGCTGCTCATGGCCGGCTGACGGATCTGGCTGCTCATGGCTGGCGGAAGGCTCTGGCTGATCCTGTCTGGCGGAAGGCTCTGGCTGATCCTGTCTGGCGGAAGGCTCTAGCGGCTCCGGTCTGGCGGACGGCTCTGAAGGCTCATGGCAGACGGGCGGCTTTGCAGGCTCAGTCCAGACGGCCAGTTCAAGCGCCTTTGGGCAGACGGGCAGTTCAGGCCCCGTTGGGCAGACGGCAGACTCTGGCCGTCTGAGGCGCACCGTAGGCCTGGTGCGTGGTGCCGGAACTGGAGGTACCGGGCTGAGGACACGCATCTCAGGGCTAGTGCGGGGAGAAGCAACAGGGCATGCTGGACCCTGGGAACGCACATAAAGCCTAGTGCGGGGAGAAGCAACAGGGCATGCTGGACCCTGGGGACGCACATAAGGCCTAGTGCGGAGAGCCGGAACAGGGCATGCTGGACCCTGGGGACGCACATAAGGCCTAGTGCGGAGAGCAGCAACAGGACGCACAGGACTCGGGGAACACACAGGAGGCTTGGTGCGTGGTGTAGGCACTGGTGGTACTGGGCTGGAGCGGGGAGGTGGCGCCGGAAATACCGGACCGTGCAGGCTTACTGGCCCCCTTGAGCACTGAGCCTGCCCAACCTTACCCGGGTTGATGCTCCCCGTCGCCCGACCAGTACGGGGAGGTGGAATAACCCGCACCGGCCTATGTGGGCGAACCGGGAACACCATGCGTAAGGCTGGTGCCATGTACGCCGGCCCGAGAAGACGCACTGGTAGCCGGATGCGTTGGGCCGGCTTCATGACATCTGGCTCAACGCTCACTCTAACCCGGCCGATACGTGGAGCTGGAATGTACCGAACCGGGCTATGCCTGCGTACAGGAGACACCATGCGCTCTACTGCGTAACACGGTGTCTGCCCGTACTCTCGCTCTCCACGGTAAGTCCAGGGAGTAGGCGCAGGTCTCCTACCTGACTTCGCCACACTCCCTTTAAGCCCCCCCCCAAGAAATTTTTGGGTAGTACCCACGGGCTTCCAGCCTTGACTCCGTGCTGCCTCCTCATACCGCCTCCTCTCGGCTTTAGCTGCCTCCAGCTCTTCACGAGGGCGGCGATATTCTCCCGGTTGTGCCCAAGGACCCTTTCCAGCCAGTATCTCCTCCCATGTCCATGAATCCTTTGGAGCTGGGTCCTGTTGCCGCTTGACACGCTGCTTGGTCCTCTTATGGTGGGTTTTTCTGTCACGGCCGTCTTGAAAGGAAGCGGACCAAAGCGCAGCGTTTGTGGCGAACATGACTTTAATAGATGACGCACAAAATACAAAACAAAAGACGACTCATGAAGTCCACGGTTAACTAACCGAAACGGAACAAAAACCCACAACTCCCACAGGAAAACATACAGATAAATATGGCTCCCAATCAGAGATAACGAGCCGACAGCTGACACTCGTTACCTCCGATTGGGAGTCATTGACCAAACCTAGAACCGAACCCCACAGAAATGCAAACATAGAAATACACCCAAATACCCAACAAAACAAAATACACCCTGGCTCAAATACAAAAGTCCCGGAGCCAGAGTGTCACAGGTGGACTTTATTTAATAATTATGTGACTTCTGAAGGTAATTGGTTGCACCATATCTTATTTAGGGATTCATAGCAAAGGGGGTGAATACGTACGCACGCACTACTTTTCTGTTATTTATTTTTTATAATTTTTTGAAACAAGTTATTTTTTTCATTTCACTTCACCAATTTGGACAATTTTGTGTATGTCCATTGCATGAAGTCCAAATTAAAATCAATTTAAATTACAGGTTGTAATGCAACAAAATAGGAAAAACGCCAAGGGGGATGAATACTTTTGCAAGGCACTGTAATTGTATCCCATGCTGTGTTGGCCTTTTCCTGGTGAAACAGACCAACATAACCTTGGTTTTCTTGGTGTTCAAAACAAGTTTGTTCCGGCAAACCCACTCCCTGATATTTCCCAGATATGCTTGTAGAGCTTGCTGTACCTGTTGAACCGATTGGCTTGCTGTATAAATTGTAGTATAATCTGCAAATATAGTAGCTTGAGTTTCAGATAAGGCATAAGGAAGGTCGTTGGAATATATTAAGTAAAGAAGTGGCCCAAGGCAGCTGCCCTGCGGTATTCCACAGTTTAAAGCATGAGGGGAAGACACAACCCATTGATATAGGCTGACTGTTTACTGTCAGTGTCACGACTTCGGCCGAGGCTGCCTCCCCTCCTTGTTCGGGCAGGCTTCGGCGTTCGTCGTCACCAGCTTACTAACCACTGCCGCCCCAATCATCATCACCTTTGTCTTGTCTTGTCAATCACACACACCTGGTTCTAATCCCCTCATTAGTCCGTGTATAAGTGTTCCCTCTGCTCCCTTGTCCTTGTGGGTGATTGTTATTTGTGAGAGTAGTGGAGCTCGGTGGAGCTACTCATACATTTTGTTGCCAGGGTAGAGTTTCCCCTGTGCCTATGTATTATTGGATTCTACCGTTACAGTGTATTTGCCAGGGATGAGAGTTTCCCCTGTGCCTGTTTCGTGGATCACTATTTGAGCGCATTTGTGTGTCCACAAAGGAATAAACTCTGTATACGGTGATTACCCTCCTGCGCCTGACTCCTTCCATCACACTCACCACAGAATCACCCACCCGCTATGGAGTCAGCGGGAGAAGAGCGCATGCCTGGAGTCGTGGCACGGGTCCAGGAGCATTCCACAATGTTGGTCAGCTTGGGGGAAGTGATGGATTGGGTTCTTCAGGTCGTCCAACGCCTGGAGAGGAGAGGACCCGATCTGTCAAGACCAGCTGACCAACCAGATCCAGCCACGTACACCCCAGCACCCGACCACAGGTGTTTGATGGGATGGCGGCGCTGTGCCAGCATCAGGCCGGTGCCATCAGAGCGGGAGAAGGTGTCCGTCCTCGTTTCCTGCCTCTGTGGGAAAGCCCTGGAGTGGGCCAACGCGGTGTGGAACGAAGGAGGAGCCGCGTTGGAGGACTACGGGGAGTTCGCTCGTCTCTTTCGGGCGGTCTCCGATCACCCACCCGAGGGTCGAGAGGCGGGCAAGCGGCTGGTCCACCTGAGGCAGGAGAGGACTACGCAGGACTTCGCATTGGAGTTTTGGACGCTGGCAGCGGGGTCCGGGTGGAACGAGCGGGCCCTGATCGACCTTTTCCGGTGCCATCTGCGGGAGGACATCTGACGGGAGTTAGCCTGCCAGGACACCATGTTGTCCTTCAAGAAAGTGTTGGACATGGCCATTCGTTTGGACAACCTGCTGGCAGCCAGAGGTAGGGGTCTGCCCGTTTCCAACCTGGACGACTCGGAGCCCGAGCGGATGGAGCTGGGTGGAGCCGCCGGCCGAGAGAGCGGAGGAGGACAGCGACAGTGCCACTCTGGTGGCATGAAGGGACAGTACACCACATGTCGTAGTCAACGTTCTTTTGGGCCTGGAGGCAGCAGGCAGGGCACTCATGCATCACCCCAGGGATCGAACACCCACACTTGTTCAGAGCCCTCTGCTGCGCACTGTACCCTACCTATCCACTTTCCCGATCACATGGTAGTTCCCCAGTGTAAGGCACTAGTCGATTCAGGCACAGCTGGGAACTTTATGGACAGGGCATTTGCACGCCGTCAAGGCATTTCTATTGGTTCCCCTATCCATTCCACTCCCCATCAGAGCACTCGATAGTTGACCATTAGGGTCTGGGTTTGTTACGGAAGTCACTATACCAGTCACCATGATCACCCAGGAGACTCATTGTGAGCAGGATATTTTTTCGATTATTGAGTCTCCTGCTTTCCCTGTGGTATTAGGTATCCCTTCGCTAGCACTCCACAACCCCACCTTCTCATGGCCGCAGAGGGCTCTCACGGGGTGGTCGCGAGAGTGTTAGGGTAGGTGTCTAGATCTTTCCGTTGGTGCAACCACGGTGGAATGTCCAGACGGTACCTCCACCGTGCGCATTCCCCCTGAATACTTCGATTTGGCGTACGTGTTTTCCAAGACGTGTGCGACTAAATTACCACCTCATCGGGCGGGGGATTGCACGATAGACCTTCGGGTAGACGCTGAACCTTCCAGGAGTTATGTGTACCCCCTGTCGCAGGCTGAAACGGATGCTATAGAAATATACGTCTCCGAGTCCCTGGGCCAGGGATATATACAGTGGGGAGAACAAGTATTTGATACAATGCCGATTTTGCAGGTTTTCCTACTTACAAAGCATGTAGAGGTCTGTAATTTTTATCATAGGTACACTTCAACTGTGAGAGACGGAATCTAAAATCACATTGTATGATTTTTAAGTAATTAATTTGCATTTTATTGCATGACATAAGTATTTGATACATCAGAAAAGCAGAACTTAATATTTGGTACAGAAACCTTTGTTTGCAATTACAGAGATCATACGTTTCCTGTAGGTCTTGACCAGGTTTGCACACACTGCAGCAGGGATTTTGGCCCACTCCTCCATACAGACCTTCTCCAGATCCTTTAGGTTTCGGGGCTGTCGCTGGGCAATATGGACTTTCAGCTCCCTCCAAAGATTTTCTGGCTAGGCCACTCCAGGACCTTGAGATGCTTCTTACAGAGCCACTCCTTAGTTGCCCTGGCTGTGTGTTTCGGGTCGTTGTCATGCTGGAAGACCCAGCCACGACCCTTCTTCAATGCTCTTACTGAGGGAAGGAGGTTGTTGGCCAAGATCTCGCGATACATGGCCCCATCCATCCTCCCCTCAATATGGTGCAGTCGTCCTGTCCCCTTTGCAGAAAAGCATCCCCAAAGAATGATGTTTCCACCTCCATGCTTCACGGTTGGGATGGTGTTTTTGGGGTTGTACTCATCCTTCTTCTTCCTCCAAACACGGCGAGTGGAGTTTAGACCAAAAAGCTCTATTTTTGTCTCATCAGACCACATGACCTTCTCCCATTCCTCCTCTGGATCATCCAGATGGTCATTGGCAAACTTCAGACGGGCCTGCACATGCGCTGGCTTGAGCAGGGGGACCTTGCGTGCGCTGCAGGATTTTAATCCATGACATCGTAGTGTGTTATTATTTCTTTGAGACTGTGGTCCCAGCTCTCTTAAGGTCATTGACCAGGTCCTGCCGTGTAGTTCTGGGCTGATCCCTCACCTTCCTCATGATCATTGATGCCCCACGAGGTGAGATCTTGCATGGAGCCCCAGACCGAGGGTGATTGACCGTCATCTTGAACCCATCCAACTCGTGGTCCTCTGTAGCTCAGCTGGTAGAGCACGGCGCTTGTAACGCCAAGGTAGTGTGTTCGATCCCCGGGACCACCCATACACAAAAAATAATAATAATTATGCACGCATGACTGTAAGTCGCTTTGGATAAAAGCGTCTGCTAAATGGCATATTATTATTATTATATTATGGTAGACAGCATTCAGCACAACCACGGGACATTATGAATACCTGGTGATGCCCTACGGTTTGATGAATGCTCCATCCGTCTTCCAGTCCTTTGTGAACGAGGTGTTTCGGGACATGCTTGGTCACAGTGTGGTGGTCTACATCGATGACATCCTGGTGTATTCCCCTACTCGCGCCGAGCATGTGTCCCTGGTTCGCAAAGCGCTGGCCCGACTGTTGGAAAATGACCTTTATGCCAAGGCAGAGAAGTGTATGTTTTTCCAGCAGTCCGTCTCCTTCCTCGGATACTGCATTACCACCTCAGGCGTGGAGATGGAGGGAGATCGCATTTCAGCTGTGTGTAATTGGCCAACTCCAACCACGGTTAAGGAGGTGCAGAGATTCCTTGGCTTTGCCAACTACTATCGAAGGTTTATCTGGGGCTTTGGCAAGGTCGCTGCTCCCATTACATCCCTGTTGAAGGGTGGGCCGTCCCGGCTCCGCTGGTCTGCTGAGGCTGACCTGGCCTTCAGGAGACTGCGGGGTCTGTTCACCTCAGCTCCGGTACTGGCCCACCCCGATCCATCACTACCGTTCGTAATGGAGGTGGATGCGTCCGAGGTTGGGATAGGCGCTGTCCTGACCCAACGCTCGGGCACGCCACCCAAGCACTGCCCCTGTGCCTTCTTCTCTAAGAAGCTCAGCCCGGCGGAGCAGAACTACGACGTTGGTGATCGGGAGCTGTTGGCTGTTGTCCGAGCTTTGATCGTGTGGAGGCATTGGCTCGAAGGGGCGAAACACCCTTTCCTCGTCTGGACGGACCACCATAACCTGGAGTACATCCGGGCAGCGAGGAGGCTGAATCCTCGCCAGGCCAGGTGGGCCCTATTCTTCACCCGGTTTGATTTTACACTGTCATACATTCCGGGTACGAAGAACGTGAAGGCAGACGCACTGTCCCGGCTGTATGACACAGAGGAGAGGCAACAGAGGAGAGACAACACCCCCATACTCCCGGCCTCCTGCATTGTGGCGCCGGTAGTATGGGCGATGGACGCGGATATAGAGCAGGCATTACGCACAGATCCATCTCCACCGCAGTGTCCAGCTGGGCTGCGGTACGTGCCTGCTCTTATCCGTGATCGTCTGATCTTCTGGGCACACACGTCACCCTCCTCTGGTCACCCAGGTCGTACAGTGCGCTGCTTGATCGGAAAGTACTGGTGGCCTACCTTGGCTAAGGACGTGAGGGTGTACGTCTCCTCCTGCTCGGTGTGCGCCCAGAGTAAGGCACCTAGGCACCTCCCAGCGGGTAAGCTACAACCTTTACCAGTTCCACAACGACCATGGTCTCACCTTAGTATTGATTTTTGACTGATCTTCCCCTCTCCCAAGGTAACACCACCATCCTGGTCATTGTGGACCGCTTCTCCAAGTCCTGCCGCCTCCTTCCTCTGCCCGGTCTCCCCACTGCCCTGCAGACTGTGTAGGCCCTGTTTTCTCACGTCTTCCGACACTACGGGGTGCCAGAGGATATAGTGTCCGACGAGGTCCCCAGTTCACGTCCAAGGTTTGGAAACCGTTCATGGAACATTTGTGGGTCTCGGTCAGCCTGACCTCTGGGTTCCACCCCGAGTCAAATGGGCAGGTGGAGCGGGTAAATCAGGATGTGGGTAGGTTCCTGTGGTCCTACTGCCAGGACTGGTCGGGAGAGTGGTCGGTGTTCTTGCCATGGGCAGAATATGCCCAGAACTCTCTCCGCCACTCCTCTACTAACCTAACATCATTCCAATGTATTTTAGGTTACCAACCGGTTCTGGCACCGTGGCACCAGAGCCAGACCGAGGCTCCTGCGGTGGATGACTGGTTTTGGCACGCGGAGGAGACGTGGGACGCTGCCCACGTTCACCTCCAGCGCGCCAACGCTGAACGTCACCGCAGTGAGGCCCTGGTCTTCGTACCGGGGGATCGGGTCTGGCTCTTGACCCGGAATCTGCCCCTCCACCTGCCCTGCCGGAAGCTGAGCCCGCGGTTTGTGGGGCCGTTCAAAGTCCTGAGGAGAATCAACGAGGTCATGTATAGGTTGTTACTCCCTCCTGATTACCGTATTAACCCCTCGTTTCATGTGTCTCTCCTCAGGCCGGTGGTGGTTGGTCCGCTCCAGGAGTCTGAGGTGTGGGAGGTTCCTCCACCTCCTCTGGACATCGAGGGGGCCCCGGCGTACTCTGTCCGCTCCATTCTGGATTCGAGGCGACGGGTGTGGGGCCTTCAGTACCTCGTGGAGTGGGAGGGGTACGGTCCGGAGGAACGGTGCTGGGTCCCGGTGAGGAATATCCTCGATCCCTCCCTGTTGCAGGATTTCCACCGTCGCCATCCGGCTCACCCTGCTCCGCGTCCTCCTGGCCGTCCTCCTGGCCGTCCCCGAGGCCGGGGTCAGCGTGCTGCTGGAGCTGCGCGTCAAGGGGGGGTACTGTCACGACTTCGGCCGAGGCTGCCTCCCCTCCTTGTTCGGGCAGGCTTCGGCGTTCGTCGTCACCGGCTTACTAACCACTGCCGCCCCAATCATCATCACGTTTGTCTTGTCTTGTTAATCACACACACCTGGTTCTAATCTAATCAAGTGTTCCCTCTGCCCCCTTGTCCTTGTGGGTGATTGTTATTTGTGAGAGTAGTGGAGCTCGGTGGAGCTACTCGTACATTTTGTTGCCAGGGTAGATTTTCCCCTGTGCCTATGTATTATTGGATTCTACCGTTACAGTGTATTTGCCAGGGTAGATTTTCCCCTGTGCCTGTTTCGTTGATCGCTATTTGAGCGCATTTGTGTGTCCACGAAGGAATAAACTCTGTATTCGGTGATTACCCTCCTGCGCCTGACTCCTTCCATCACACTCACCACAGTCAGTTAGATATGACTGTACCCAATTCAATGCTGCCTCCTTATCCCCATAACGCAATAATTTTGTCCGAATTATTTCATGATCCACTAAATCAAATGCTGCACTAAAATCTAAAAATAGTACACCCACAAACCTGCCGTTGTCCATAGCATTGAGTCACTGGTCAGTCATGTCAACCAAAACAGTTGTAGTGGAATGGTTTTTGTGATCAGATCATTCTTTTACATATACTCCTATATTTGTCTACTCGCAATACCCTCCAATATCTTACTGAGTGAAGGGAGTAGACTGATTGGTCGACTATTGGCAGGAGCAATGGGTTATTTTCTGTCTTTCGGGATTGGACACAGTTTAGCATGCTTTCATACATTTGGAAATGTCCCCTTTTCCAGTGACCAATTAAATATGTATTTCAGTGGAGCTGCAATCTGGGGAGCAGCACAGTGAAGTAAAAAATGGTCCATAAGATCATAACCTGTAGATGTACTATTGGGTAATGACTTCAATAGGTTTAACACCTCCTCTACTGACACCAATGGTAGACTAAAAGAGCAGGTTTTGCTCATAATATGTTCATCCATTGGACAATAGCTTGTTTGGAAGAATGGGTGTTTAAATTAATTTTCTTTGTAAAAAAAATCAGCAAAATGATTGGCAACATCTGCTGTTTTTGTTAATGTTCTCCCTTCAACCTCCACATTAGATGGGCATGATGAGATAGTCACACCCTGATCTGTTTCACCTGTCTTGTACTTGTCTCCACCCCCCCCCCCCCAACGTGTCTCCCATTTGTCCCCATTATCTCCTGTGTATTTATACCTGTGTTTTCTGTTTGTCTGTTGCCAGTTCGTCTAGTCTTGTCAGGTCGTACCATCGTGTTTCACGTTTTCCTGTTCTCAAGTTTTGTTTCTAGTCTTCCCGGTTTCTGACCTTTCTGCCTGTCCAGACCCAGACACTGAGCCTGCCCGCCGTCCTGTAAATGTTTGACTCTGACCTGAATTACGAACCACTGCCTGCCCTCGACCTGCCGTTTGCCTGCCCCCTGTGTTATAATAAATATCTGAGAGTCTAACTATCCGCCTCCTGTGTCTGCATCTGGGTCTTATCCTGAGCCGTGATAAAGATAGATGTACCAAGTAAGCCCTTAACTGTATTCCGTACCTATTTTTGAATCATTTTTACAATCAATAAAAGCATTTTTGTAAAATAAAGTTTTATTCTTACGATTTAATTTAACTGCATAATTACGTAGTGTTCTATAATTCTGTTAATCAATTTCTAGTTTAGATTTGGCTGCTAACACTTTTGCCATATTTCTTTGAAAAAATGCCTCACCCAGTTCATCAATCCATGGAGATGGACGAGTCCCAACTGTACTCTTTCTTACTGGGGAATGATGGTCCATTACCCCTGTGAGCAAATTAATAAAACAATCTGTAGTCCTATTCCCTGAGGCCTTACCCATTTTATGGACTCTGGAGAAAGTGACATTACACACGACATCTGTGGGCAGTTTCAGTTGAGTTGACATAAAGTCTCGGACAGTGTCCTCACAGCCTCTGCTGTTGTCATTCTCCGGTATCCCTGAAAAGATGAGATTGTCCTGCATTGATCGACACTGTACATCAAGCAAGGTTTCTTTAAGTTGTCTGTTCTCCCTTTGCACCACCTTCACCTTGCCATGAATAGAGTCTACAGGACCTTTCAGCACCGTGTTCTCTTTCCTTAGATCATCAATCTGACATTGGTTGAATTCTAGACTGGCACATAATGCATTGATGTCCTATCGTGGTATATCAAAGATATCAAGTTTGGCCAGCCTTTCATTGATGGATTTCAACAAGTCAACATCCATATCCGTAAACCTCTCCCCACTCTCCACGTGCGCCCTCTTGCTTGGGGATGGTTTGATGCCATCGTTGATACCGCTTGGCCAACTTGGCTTTGGTTTGTTTTGTTGATTGGGTTTGTTGTCCTTAACAGTACTTGAAACCTCAGATATTTCTTTGAGCTTGTAAGTATCTCTCCTCAATGAATCGTTCAAGCTCTTTAATGGATTCTGAATCATCCAGGATGTTTGCAAGCAGAGTAAAACAAAAATAACAAAACAAAGGAGCGGCGGTAACTCACCAGCATTACGACCAGGAATACGACTTTCCCGAAGCAGATCCTTTGTTTGCTCTCCCCAGGGCAATTAAACTGATTCCAGCGGCTGACCCAAAACAGGAGATGCACTCGGAGCGGCCTGCTGTTTCGACTTAGGAGGCGCACACACCACCCACCGCTTCCAAGTATACTACTCGCTAATGTTCAGTCTTTGGATAACAAAGTCGACGAGATCAGGGCAAGGATTTCTTTCCAGAGAGACATCAGGGCCTGTAACATACTTTGTTTCACAGAAACATGGCCCTCTGGGGATATTCTGTCGAAATCGGTCCAGCCAGATGGGTTCTCAGTTCATCACGCAGACAGAAATAAATAACTCTCCGGGAAGCAGAAGGGCGGAGGTGTGTGTTTCATGATTAACGACTCATGGTGCAATTGTAGTAACATACAGGAACTCAAGTCCTTTTGTTCACTCGACCTAGAATACCTCACAATCAAATTCCGACCGTATTATTTCCCAAGATAATTTTATTTGGTTATAGTCACGGCCGTGTATATCCCCCCTCAAGACGATAACACGACGGCCCTCAAAGAACTTCACTGGACTTTATGCAAACTGGAAACCACATATCCTGAGGCTGCATTTATTGTAGCCAGGGATTTTAACAAAGCAAATTTGAGGACTAGGCTGCCGAAGTTCTATTGACATATCGACTGTTGTACTCGGGCTGCTAAAACTCTCGACCATTGCTATTCGAACTTCCGGGATGGTTATAAGGCCCTCCCCCGCCCTCCTTTCGGCAAATCTGACCACTACTCCATTTTGCTCCTCCCTTCCTAAAGGCAGAAACTCAAACAGGAAGTACCCGTGCTAAGACAATCAATGCTGGTCTGACCAATCGGAATCCACGCTTCAAGATTGTTTTGATCACACGGACTGGGATATGTTCTGGGTAGCTTGCGAAAATAATTTAGACGAATACACTGAAACGGTGACTGAGTTTATCAGGAAGTGTATAGGAGATGTTGTGCCCACTGTGACTATTAAAACCTACCCTAACCAGAAACCGTGGATAGATGGCAGCATTCGTGCAAAACTGAAAGCGCGAACCATCGCATTTAACCATGGTAAGGTGACTGGAAATATGGCAGAATACAAACAGTGTAGCTACTCACTCCGCAAGGCAATTAAACTGGCAAAACATCAATATAGAGACAAAGTGGAGTTGCAATTCAACGGCTCAGACACGAGACGTATGTGGCAGGGTCTACTGACAATCACGGACGACAAAAGGAAAACCAGTCACGTCGCCGACACCGACGTCTCACTTCCGGACAAGTGAATCACCTTCGTCCACTTTAAGGATAACACAGTACCACCGACGCGGTCCACTACCAAAGATTGTGGGCTCTCCTTCTCCGTGGCCGACGTGAGTAAGACATTTAAGCATATTAACCCCCGCAAGGCTGCCGGCCCAGATGGCATCCCTAGCCGCGTCCTTAGAGCATGCGCAGACCAGCTGGCTGGTGTGTTTACGGACATATTCAATCTCTCCCTATCCCAGTCTGCTGTCCCCACATGCTTCAAGATGGCCACCATTGTTCCTGTCCCCAAGAAAGCAAAGGTAACTGAACTAAATGACTAACGCCCGTAGCACTCACCTCTGTCATCATGAAGTGCTTTGAGAGACTAGTCAAGGATCATATCACCTCTACCTTACCTGTCACCCTAGACCCACTTCAATTTGCTTACCACCCCAATAGATCCACAGACGATGCCTGCACACTGCCTTATCCCATCTGGACAAGAGGAATACCTATGTAAGAATGCTGTTCATTGACCATAGCTCAGCATTAAGCTTGAGGCACTGGGTCTGAACCCCGCCCTGTGCAACTGGGTCCTGGACTTCCTGACGGGCCGCCCCCAGGTGGTGAAGGTAGGAAACAACATCTCCCCTTCGCTGATCCTCAACACTGGGGCCCCACAAGGGTGCGTGCTCAGCCCCCTTCTGTACTCCCTGTTCACCCATGACTGCGTGGCCAAGCACGCCTCCAACTCAATCATCAAGTTTGCAGACGACACAACAGTAGTAGGCTTGATTACCAACAATGACGAGACAGCCTACAGGGAGGAGGTGAGGCTCTGGGAGTGTGGTGACAGGAAAATAACCTCTCACTCAACGTCGACAAAACAAAGTAGATGATTGTGGACTTCAAGAAACAGCAGAGGGTGCACCCCCCTATCCACATCGACGGGACCGCAGTGGAGAAGGCGGAAAGCTTCAAGTTCCTTGGCGAACTCATCACTGACAAACTGAAATGGTCCACCCACACAGACAGTGTGGTAAAAAAGGCGCAACAGAGCCTCTTCAACCTCAGGAGGTGGAAGAAATTTGGCTTGGCACCTAAAACCCTCACAACCTTTTACAGATGCACAATTGAGAGCATCCTGTCGGGCTGTATCACCGCCTGGTACAGCAACTGCACCATCCGCAACCGCAGGGCTCTCCAGAGGGTGGTGCGGTCTGCCGAACACATTACAGGGGGCAAACGACCCGCCCTCCAGGACACCTACAGCACCCGATGTCACAGGAAGGCCAAAAAGATCATCAAGGACATCAACCACCCGAGCCACTGCCTGTTCACCCCACTATCATCCAGAAGGCGAGGTCAGTACAGTTGCATCAAAGCTGGGACAGAGACAATGAAAACAGCTTCTATCTCAAGGTCATCAGACTGTTAAAATAGCCATCACTAGCACATTAGAGGCTGCTGCTGCCTATTGAAATCACTGGGCACTTTAAATAGCAAAAAAAGTGAATTAGTGAAATAAGTTTGCGTTGTGTAGGGGTCAGAAAGAAAGGTTTCAGGTGTCCATTGGCAAAAAATCTATCATAGAGGTTTAAGCCTTCAGTGCTAGACGGATTATGTCTCATGCAGGGCCAGTGGTACAGTAAGTAGGGTAATATACACTGACCCTGGCTAGCTATTCATAGAGTTGAAGTGAAAAGGAGAAAATTCTCGACTGCCCATCACTTTTCCTCACTGGAACTTGGGCAGGTTAGCTAATCACATAGCTTAGGAGCTAGCATGTTTTCTATCTTGGCTGCAGGTTAGTGGGATTGTAGGTTCTATTGCATAACATCTAAACTGCCATAGTAGGAAATGTTTTGATATAAAAAGGCATTTTATATGCAGTATTAATGCAGTATTTGATGTCTCTGGAATTTCCAAAATGCACTAAATACACTGCCCTTATGTGTTTTGGAGTGGCAAAGTCTACAAGCAATCAGAAAAACAAACCGATTATTCCATCTTAATCAGTTATTCTAGAAGCAGTTATCAGTTATGATTTCAGTTATTCTAGAATCAGTTATCAGTTATTCTTTCAGTTATTCTAGAATCAGTTATCAGTTATTCTTTCAGTTATTCTAGAATCAGTTATCAGTTATTCTAGAATCAGTTATCAGTTATTCTTTCAGTTATTCTAGAATCAGTTATCAGTTATTCTTTCAGTTATTCTAGAATCAGTTACAGTGGGGAAAAAAAGTATTTAGTCAGCCACCAATTGTGCAAGTTCTCCCACTTAAAAAGATGAGAGAGGCCTGTAAAAATCCAGAAAATCACATTGTAGGATTTTTAATGAATTTATTTGCAAATTATGGTGGAAAATAAGTATTTGGTCAATAACAAAAGTTTCTCAATACTTTGTTATATACCCTTTGTTGGCAATGACACAGGTCAAACGTTTTCTGTAAGTTTTCACAAGGTTTTCACACACTGTTGCTGGTATTTTGGCCCATTCCTCCATGCAGATCTCCTCTAGAGCAGTGATGTTTTGGGGCTGTCACTGGGCAACACAGACTTCCAACTCCCTCCAAAGATTTTCTATGGGGTTGAGATCTGGAGACTGGCTAGGCCACTCCAGGACCTTGAAATGCTTCTTACGAAGCCACTCCTTTGTTGCCCGGGCGGTGTGTTTGGGATCATTGTCATGCTGAAAGACCCAGCCACGTTTCATCTTCAATGCCCTTGCTGATGGAAGGAGGTTTTCACTCAAAATCTCACGATACATGGCCCCAATCATTCTTTCCTTTACACGGATCAGTCGTCCTGGTCCCTTTGCAGAAAAACAGCCCCAAAGCATGATGTTTCCACCCCCATGCTTCACAGTAGGTATGGTGTTCTTTGGATGCAACTCAGCATTCTTTGTCCTCCAAACACGACGAGTTTAGTTTTTACCAAAAAGTTATATTTTGGTTTCATCTGACCATATGACATTCTCCCAATCCTCTTCTGGATCATCCAAATGCACTCTAGCAAACTTCAGACGAGCCTGGACATGTACTGGCTTAAGCAGGGGGACACGTATGCCACTGCAGGATTTGAGTCCCTGGCGGCGTAGTGTGTTACTGATGGTAGGCTTTGTTACTTTGGTCCCAGCTCTCTGCAGGTCATTCACTAGGTCCCCCCGTGTGGTTCTGGGATTTTTGCTCACCGTTCTTGTGATCATTTTGACCCCACGGGGTGAGATCTTGCGTGGAGCCCCAGATAGAGGGAGATTATCAGTGGTCTTGTATGTCTTCCATTTCCTAATAATTGCTCCCACAGTCTTCCCAGCCTGGTGCAGGTCTACAATTTTGTTTCTGGTGTCCTTTGACATCTCTTTGGTCTTGGCCATAGTGGAGTTTGGAGTGTGACTGTTTGAGGTTGTGGACAGGTGTCTTTTATACTGATAACAAGTTCAAACAGGTGCCATTAATACAGGTAATGAGTGGAGGACAGAGGAGCCTCTTAAAGAAGAAGTTACAGGTCTGTGAGAGCCAGAAATCTTGCTTGTTTGTAGGTGACCAAATACTTATTTTCCACCATCATTTGCAAATCAATTCATTAAAAATCCTACAATGTGATTTTCTGGATTTTTTTTCCTCAATTTGTCTGTCATAGTTGACGTGTACCTATGATGAAAATTACAGGCCTCTCTCATCTTTTTAAGTGGGAGAACTTGCACAATTGGTGGCTGACTAAATACTTTTTTCCCCCACTGTATCAGTTATTCTTTCAGTTATTCTAGAATCAGTTATCAGTTATTACTTCAGTTATTCTAGAATCAGTTATCAGTTATTCTTTCAGTTATTCTAGAATCAGTTATCAGTTATTATTTCAGTTATTCTAGAATCAGTTACTTTAGAATCAGTTATATGACTCTGGCTCTAGAACTATCACGAATCCTTCCAGACCCAGTCTGTGCCAGACAGGTGAGCTGTGTGTGCTGTCAGGGAAAGTGAGGTAATACTTTATCTAGGATGTGACTACCATGTTGACTCCAGGTTAGGCCGTCAGGCAAGTTACTTACTAGGGATTACTCCCAAATGTTAGCCTATTCTCTATGTAGTGCACTACTTTTGGAAAAACAAATCCCTATGGGCCCTGGTCAAAAGTAGTACACTACACAGGTTGCCATTGGAAATACAGCTTATATCTGTCTGCCAGGGTAAAGGAAGGATATTACGTCTGTTCCCAAGCCCTTGGCATATGGAACCCATTCTCTCGAGTTACAAAATCCAAAAAACCTTTACAGGATTAGTTTTTCCATTGCAGATGGCCCTTAGCACATGTTTTCTGTTCATCGGCCTGAGCTGTCACTCATACTCACTACAGTTTTTCTCAATTGCTAAAACACTAAACCCTATTGTCTGAACCAAATGCTCAGTTGCCTGAACCCACTGATTGAATCAATCACTCTTTTGGCAAAACCATAAGCACTTTTCACCTGTTTAGACATAACTTGCCAACACATTTTCATTGTGATGCACCCGTGCTGCATAATGGTGAGCACAGGTGACAAAAGTCAAACACAATTAGAGCACAGGTGTCACCACTTGAACACAACAACTCAAAATTGATCACACTTGTGGCTAATGATGTGAGGGAACATATACAGTAAGCCAGTTCAGAGAGCACTGGTTTGTGAGGCCCTACAATGGATAGAAATCTGAGAGGAAGAGTTCGTGTGAGAGGAGGTCGAGGTGGTCGAGGTGGTCAGCGAAGACAAAGAACAGTAATATCTGATGAAATCAGAGCTCCAATCCAAAGTTAAATCTAGAATCGGTTTCCTATTTCGCAACAAAGCCTCCTTCACTCATGCTGCCAAACATGCCCTCGTAAAACGGACTATCCTACCGATCCTTGACTTCGGCGATGTCATTTACAAAATAGCCTCCAACACTCTACTCAGCAAATTGGATGTAGTCTATCACAGTGCCATCCGTTTTGTCTCCAAAGCCCCATATAATACCCACCACTGTGACCTGTACGCTCTTGTTGGCTGGTCCTCACTACATATTCGTCGCCAAACCCACTGGCCCCAGGCCATCTATAAATCACTGCTAGGCAAATCCCCGCCTTATCTTAGCTCATTGGTCACCATAGCTACACCCACCCGTAGTCTGCGCTCCAGCGGGTATATCTCACTGGTCATCCCCAAAGCCAACACCTCCTTTGGCCGCAATTCCTTCCAGTTCTCTGCTACCAATGACTGGAACAAATTGCAAAAATCTCTGAAGCTGGAGACACTTATCTCCCTCACTAACTTTAAGCATCAGTTGTCAGAGCACCTTACCGATCACTGCACCTGTACACAGCCCATCTGAAATTAGCCCGCCCAACTACCTCATCCCTATATTGTTATTTATTTTGCTCATTTGTACCCCAGTATCTCTATTTGCACATCATCTCTTGCACATCTATCATTCCAGTGTTAATACTAATTGTAATTATTTTGCACTATAGCCTATTTTATTGCCTTACCTCCATAACTTGCTAAATTTGCACACACTGTATATTATATGTATTTCTGTTGTATTTTTGACTTTGTTTTGTTTTACCCCATATGTAACTCTGTGTTGTTGTTTTTATCGCACTGCTTTGCTTTATCTTGGCCAGGTCGCAGTTGTAAATGAGAACTTGTTCTCAACTGGTTTACCTGGTTAAATAAAGGTTAAATAAAAAATAAAATAAAAAATACTGTTCTTGTCCATGGTATGAGCATGAGGGAGGCTGGACAAAGGGTACAACCAAACATCAGTAGATTCACTGTGTCCACCATAATCCGAAGATTTAGAGAAGAGAACAGGTAATTACCTTTTTTTGACATTATAGTACAGTATGTAAATGTTGACAGCAATTACTGTATGACATACTATATACTGTACCACAGTATACTGTAAGTAAATACATGTTTCAGTACATCACTGTACCAATGTACTGTAGTATTGTAATGGAGGGTTGGTCTAACTGTTTGTAGGCCTAGTATTCCATGTATATTTTTTGTAACTCCATGTTCTCTTTTTGTAGAATTGAAAGACTGCCACATGGGGGTGGGAGGACAGGTATGTTCTCCCCACACCAAGAGACCCTAATTGTTGATATGGTCCGTGAGAACAATGCCATTAAACTGAGCGAAATTCAGCAGAAGATCATTGAGGACCATTTACATTTTGAGGGTATCAACAGTGTCAGCCTCTCTACTGTTGATCGTGTCCTCAAGCGCAACAGACTGCGCATGAAACAGCTATACAGAGTGCCCTTTGATCGCAACTCAGACAGAGTCAAAGAGCAAAGATTCCAGTATGTACAGGTTGGCATATATCCAGACACATTCAATGTTGATTACTCTAAGTAGTGATTTACTGTAGTGGCCTAAATCACTTTTTCCGTATCACTTACAAAACTATATCTATTTCTACAGAGGGTTTTTCAACTGGATGCAATGGAAAGACCCCATCAATACATCTACATGGATGAAGCTGGGTTTAATCTCACCAAAAGGAGAAGGAGAGGCCGTAATGTGATTGGCCATCGGGCCATTGTTGGTGTTCCTGGGCAGCGTGGTGGCAATGTCACATTATGTGCTGCCATCAGCAATCATGGGGTTGTCCACCATCATGCCAACCTGGGGCCCTACAACACTCACCAGCTCCTCATTTTCCTCAATCACATGCGAGATGCTTTGTTAGGGCAGCAGGATGAGCATCCCATCTATGTTGTTGTTTGGGACAATGTGAGTTTTCACAGAGCCCTCCAGGTTAGAGAGTGGTACAATATGAACCAAGGTTTTATCAATCTTTGCCTTCCACCGTACTCCCCTTTCCTAAACCCCATTGAGGAATTCTTCTCCTCATGGCGGTGGAAGGTATATGAACGCCAACCTTACACCAGGGTAAATCTCCTGCAAGCCATGGGACTTGCCTGTGGTGACATAGGTGTGGAGGCATGCCAAGCCTGGATACGGCATGCCAGGGGTTTTTTCCCCCGTTGCCTGGCCAGACAAAATGTGGCCTGTGATGTGGATGAAGTCCTGTGGCCTGACCCAGTACGGAGACATGATGCTGTGGCTGAGTAATGCACTTATTTGTATATTTTTGTACTTTATTTTTACATGGGCTTACTGTACACAAGTGGCAAACGCATAAGATTTCTGTTTGTTTTTACAAGTGCTACATGTAAATGCACAAGATTTCTGTTTTGTCTTTTTGTACAAGTGCTAAATGCACAGTTTTTGTTTTGTTTTGCAACATGCATTTAGCCTACAGTGAACAATACACATTTATTTATCCAGCTTCATGTCCTGAGCATTGTGTTTTCTATTTTTCTACGTAGTGTTTAGTTACTGTTCAGTAGTGTTTTTTATTTTGATTGACTCGGGGCACGATTTGACAACATGGTTCAGTTTTGAGCACAGATTGAACTGTTTTGAGGTGAAAGTTTGGTTTTGCAAGAAGAGTCTGAGGTTTTGTGAATGTAGCTTGAAAATTGGGTTTTGCGTTCACAGTTAAGAGAAAAGGAGAGCAGCTTTCAAGAAATGTGTCTTAGCGATCGAGAAAAACTGTAATAGTCCTCCCTGAGAGTTACAGATAAAGGTGCTCTGCTCAAAGGCCTGTTCCACCCCAGCACATCAGGGAAGAGGAGAGAGGAGAGAGGAGAGAGAGAGGGAGAGAAGGGAGAGGAGAGAGAGGAGAGAAGGGAGAGGAGAGAGAGAGAGATTCAGAGAGAGAGGAGAGAAGGAATAGGAGAGAGAGAGAGAGGAGAGAGAGAGCGGAGAGAGAGAGAGAGAGAGAGAGAGAGAGAGAGAGAGAGAGAGAGAGAGAGAGAGAGAGAGAGAGAGAGAGAGAGAGAGAGAGATGAGGAGAGAGAGAGCGGAGAGAGAGAGAGAGAGAGAGAGAGAGAGAGAGAGAGAGAGAGAGAGCAGAAGGAAGATCCCATTCATTCAGCTTACAGCCCTGCACGTCTGCTGCACGATAACTGTGTTCTACTCACCTCTTTCATTCACAGATTCACAGGTAAGACATTCTGCAGATAGCTCTGTAGTGTATTCATTGTACTTTCCTTTACACATGACCTACCTTTATGATTTCATATACCTTTATGCATTTACCTATTTTTATGTATGATCTATATTTATACATGTATATTCCTTTATGCATTTGCTTACATTTGTGCATTTACCTACATTTATTCATTTGAAGAGTTTCGTTACAAAACACTATATCCACCAATTTTTCAAATTTGTGTCTTTTTTCATCAGAAATGATTGCTCATGGGTACCTTCATGTGTGCATCTAAAATATTACTGTTCTTATATTTTCTATTCATATTTTTTTTGTTGATGTGTATTAAAATGGGGTTTATTGCAAAACGCTACACAGTATATTCCGTTGTGGAAAACTTGATCCAATGATTAAGGCAGAGACTATTTATTTGTATAATAGAAAAATGTTTAATCAAGCAGCTGCGAGGGAGATCTGTCTCTGATTTCACAGGGAAGAACTTGAACTCTAAATGGTTACACGTCCCTTATATAGTGGGAGGTGGTGATACAATCATATTGTTTACACAACAGTTCATTTTTTTAGGGTGCCGACGTAACAGGAGTCTATGCAAGGCACATCACAGTTCAACACAGAACACATCCCTTGAGAAGTTACAACAGCTCACTCCAAATTCTGCCACCACAATCCATTGCTTAGCTCAACGGGCTCTGGTGACTCCTTGTGGTGGGCCGGGCGCCTGCAGGCTGACCTTGGTTGTCAGGTGAACAGTGTTTCCTCTGACACATTGGTGCGGCTGGCTTCCGGGTTAAGTGGGCGGGTGTTAAGAAGCGCAGTTTGGCGGGTCATGTTTCGGAGGACGCATGACTCGACCTTCGCCACCCGAGCCCGTTGGGGAGTTGCAGCGATAAGACAAGATCGAAATTGGGGAGAAAAAAGGGGGTAAAATACACACACAAAAAAAGACTTGCTCCCAGAGACTCTCTTAGACATAGCACGTGTAACGGCACATGCTGGGAACACTCTAGGGTACTTTTCTGATAACCCATCAGGTTCCTCTACTCTGGGTTCCTTACAAAACGACAGAATGTTGGCACGACCTTCCCTCCAGCCAAATTATTTCCCAAAATGAATGAGACCCCCTTCACCGGTAGGCTAGGCCTCGCTACCACGACAACGGAACCAGAAATAAGATCAGACTAGAGTTCCACATTATACAAAGGAACTATCATGCAAACCATCTCCACGCCATGGGGTCCTCTGTAGCTCAGCTGGTAGAGCACGGCGCTTGTAACGCCAAGGTAGTGGGTTCGATCCCCGGGACCACCCATACACAAAAATGTATGCACGCATGACTGTAAGTCGCTTTGGATAAAACCGTCTGCTAAATGGTATATTATTATTATGCACTAACACACTGGAACCAGTTGCTGAAGTGTCAGATAAAGGCAAAACACCCTCCAAAATGAAAGATTGGGCCGCCCCTAGTGTCTCGTAGTATCTTCACCGGCTGCTTAGCAGCATCGCCACTCTGCAGAGACACAAACCTGTCTGAAACAAAGGGTTCATAGACATCTTGATCCAAAATCTCGTTTAGGAGATCCACCAGTCCCAACCAGAGACTTAATGGGCTGGAGTGCTCCCACAAGAAGAAACAGCTTTTTCACTCTCTCATTTTTCTGTTTCAGCTTAGGACACTGAGAGACAATGTGTCCTTTCTCACAGCAGTAATAACAAACAGGTGGATACGAAAAACCAGTTTTCTGCCGATCTTTATCTTTGGGCACTGTGGAAAAGGACAGAAACCTCGCAGTAGGAGGTTACTTTTTGTGTAGGGATAACTACTGGGTGCTTTGTTTGTGAAGGTAGTTTTATGTGTCAATACAAATTCATCTGCAAGAACTGCAGCTTTCTCAAGAGTGAGATCCTTGTAATCATAAATGTGGGTCACAACCCTTTTGTGAAGGCAATTCTTGAACTGCTCGAGAAGTATGAGTGTCTTTAAATCCTCAAGGTCCTTGACCTCTTGAGAACCACACCACCGATCAAAAAACACATGCTTGTTCCCTTGCGAACTCAACATGGCTTTTTTATTGTCTTTCGTAATTTACGGACCTGTTGTCTGTATGCCTCTGGGACTAACTCGTAAGCCCGAAGAATAGCAGCTTTAACAGTGTCGTAATTTGAACTCTGGTCAAGAGATGAAGCAGCGTACCCTTTCTGAACTTTTCCCACAAGAACACTATGGAGGAGCAGTGACCAAATATCTCGCCGCCATTTTAGGGATGTAGCAATCCGCTCAAACAGAGTAAAATATACCTCCACCTCTTTTTCATTGAAAGACAGTACAAGCCGGCTGTTGTGACCAGGATCAAACTCTGTTGAGGATGCAGATGTTATGACTGGATTCAGATTGTTTCCAGATTTATCTCTCTTAGTGGAATGGCATGCTCACGTTCCTGTTCTTGTTCTCTGGCTACATGCTCACGTTCCTGTTCTTGTTCTCTGGCTACATGTTCACGTTCCTGTTCTTGTTCTCTGGCTACATGTTCACCGTCCTGTTCTTGTTCTCTGGCTACATGCTCACGTTCCTGTTCTTGTTCTCTGGCTACATGTTCACGTTCCTGTTCTTGTTCTCTGGCTACATGCTCACGTTCCTGTTCTTGTTCTCTGGCTACATGCTCACGTTCCTGTTCTTGTTCTCTGGCTACATGTTCACGTTCTTGTTGTCTTTCCCTGTGCTCTAACTCTAATTGATGTTGCTCCAATCTCTCCTCATGTTCTCTTTCCTTTTCCTTGAGCTCTAATTTCTGTTGTTCCCATTTTGCCTTTAGTTCTACCTCTCGCAGTTGCACGTCTATGGGGTGTCCTCTACCATATCTATCTATGTGGGGTGTCCTCTACCATATCTATCTCTATGGGGTGTAGCCTACCATATCTATCTCTATGGGGTGTCCTCTACCATATCTATCTCTATGGGGTGTCCTCTACCATATCTATCTCTATGGGGTGTAGTCTACCATATCTATCTCTATGGGGTGTCCTCTACCATATCTATCTCTATGGGGTGTAGTCTACCATATCTATCTCTATGGGGTGTCCTCTACCATATCTATCTATATGGGGTGTAGTCTACCATATCTATCTCTATGGGGTGTCCTCTACCATATCTATCTCTATGGGGTGTCCTCTACCATATCTATCTCTATGGGGTGTCCTCTACCATATCTATCTCTATGGGGTGTCCTCTACCATATCTATCTCTATGGGGTGTCCTTTACCATATCTATCTCTATGGGGCGTCCTCTACCATATCTATCTCTATGGGGTGTCCTCTACCATATCTATCTCTATGGGGTGTCCTCTACCATATCTATCTCTATGGGGTGTCCTCTACCAAATCTATCTATATGGGGTGGCCTCTACCATATCTATCTCTATGGGGTGTCCTCTACCATATCTATCTCTATGGGGTGTCCTCTACTATATCTATCTCTATGGGGTGTCCTCTACTATATCTATCTCTATGGGGTGTCCTCTACCATATCTATCTCTATGGGGTGTCCTCTACCATATCTATCTCTATGGGGTGTCCTCTACTATATCTATCTCTATGGGGTGTCCTCTACCATATCTATCTCTATGGGGTGTCCTCTACTATATCTATCTCTATGGGGTGTCCTCTACTATATCTATCTCTATGGGGTGTCCTCTACTATATCTATCTCTATGGTGTGTACTGTACCATATCTATCTCTATGGGGTGTCCTCTACCATATCTATCTTTATGGGGTGTCCTCTACCATATATATCTCTATGGGGTGTCCTCTACCATATATATCTCTATGGGGTGTACTGTACCATATCTATCTCTATGGGGTGTCCTCTACCATATCTATATATATGGGGTGTCCTCTACCATATCTATCTCTATGGGGTGTCCTCTACCATATCTATCTCTATGGGGTGTCCTCTACCATATCTATCTCTATGGGGTGTCCTCTACCATATCTATCTCTATGGGGTGTCCTCTACCATATCTATCTCTATGGGGTGTCCTCTACCATATCAATCTATATGGGGTGTCCTCTACCATATCTATCTCTATGGGGTGTCCTCTACCATATCTATCTCTATGGGGTGTCCTCTACCATATCTATCTATATGGGGTGTCCTCTACCATATCTATCTCTATGGGGTGTCCTCTACCATATCTATCTCTATGGGGTGTAGTCTACCATATCTATCTCTATGGGGTGTCCTCTACCATATCTATCTCTATGGGGTGTCCTCTACTATATCTATCTCTATGGGGTGTACTGTACCATATCTATCTCTATGGGGTGTCCTCTACCATATCTATCTCTATGGTGTGTCCTCTACCATATCTATCTCTATGGGGTGTCCTCTACTATATCTATCTCTATGGGGTGTCCTCTACCATATCTATCTCTATGGGGTGTCCTCTACTATATCTATCTCTATGGGGTGTCCTCTACCATATCTATCTCTATGGGGTGTCCTCTACCATATCTATCTCTATGGGGTGTAGTCTACCATATCTATCTCTATGGGGTGTCCTCTACCATATCTATCTATATGGGGTGTCCTCTACCATATCTATCTCTATGGGGTGTCCTCTACCATATCTATCTATATGGGGTGTCCTCTACCATATCTATCTCTATGGGGTGTCCTCTACCACATCTATCTCTATGGGGTGTCCTCTACTATATCTATCTCTATGGGGTGTACTGTACCATATCTATCTCTATGGGGTGTCCTCTACCATATCTATCTCTATGGGGTGTCCTCTACTATATCTATCTCTATGGGGTGTCCTCTACTATATCTATCTCTATGGGGTGTCCTCTACTATATCTATCTCTATGGGGTGTACTGTACCACATCTATCTCTATGGGGTGTCCTCTACCATATCTATCTTTATGGGGTGTCCTCTACCATATCTATCTCTATGGGGTGTACTGTACCATATCTATCTCTATGGGGTGTCCTCTACCATATCTATCTATATGGGGTGTCCTCTACCATATATATCTCTATGGGGTGTCCTCTACCATATCTATCTCTATGGGGTGTCCTCTACCATATCTATCTCTATGGGGTGTCCTCTACCATATCTATCTCTATGGGGTGTCCTCTACTATATCTATCTCTATGGGGTGTCCTCTACTATATCTATCTCTATGGGGTGTCCTCTACTATATCTATCTCTATGGGGTGTACTGTACCATATCTATCTCTATGGGGTGTCCTCTACCATATCTATCTTTATGGGGTGTCCTCTACCATATCTATCTCTATGGGGTGTACTGTACCATATCTATCTCTATGGGGTGTCCTCTACCATATCTATCTATATGGGGTGTCCTCTACCATATCTATCTCTATGGGGTGTCCTCTACCATATCTATCTCTATGGGGTGTCCTCTACCATATCTATCTCTATGGGGTGTCCTCTACCATATCTATCTATATGGGGTGTCCTCTACCATATCTATCTCTATGGGGTGTCCTCTACCATATCTATCTCTATGGGGTTTAGTCTACCATATCTATCTCTATGGGGTGTCCTCTACCATATCTATCTCTATGGGGTGTCCTCTACCATATCTATCTCTATGGGGTGTCCTCTACTATATCTATCTCTATGGGGTGTCCTCTACCATATCTATCTCTATGGGGTGTCCTCTACCATATCTATCTCTATGGGGTGTCCTCTACTATATCTATCTCTATGGGGTGTCCTCTACCATATCTATCTCTATGGGGTGTCCTCTACTATATCTATCTCTATGGGGTGTCCTCTACCATATCTATCTCTATGGGGTGTCCTCTACCATATCTATCTCTATGGGGTGTCCTCTACTATATCTATCTCTATGGGGTGTCCTCTACCATATCTATCTCTATGGGGTGTCCTCTACCATATCTATCTCTATGGGGTGTCCTCTACCATATCTATCTCTATGGGGTGTCCTCTACCATATCTATCTCTATGGGGTGTCCTCTACCATATCTATCTATATGGGGTGTCCTCTACCATATCTATCTCTATGGGGTGTCCTCTACCATATCTATCTCTATGGGGTGTCCTCTACCATATCTATCTCTATGGGGTGTAGTCTACCATATCTATCTCTATGGGGTGTCCTCTACCATATCTATCTCTATGGGGTGTAGTCTACCATATCTATCTCTATGGGGTGTCCTCTACCATATCTATCTCTATGGGGTGTCCTCTACCATATCTATCTCTATGGGGTGTCCTCTACCATATCTATCTCTATGGGGTGTCCTCTACCATATCTATCTCTATGGGGTGTCCTCTACCATATCTATCTCTATGGGGTGTCCTCTACCATATCTATCTCTATGGGGTGTCCTCTACCATATCTATCTCTATGGGGTGTAGTCTACCATATCTATCTCTATGGGGTGTCCTCTACCATATTTATCTCTATGGGGTGTCCTCTACCATATCTATCTCTATGGGGTGTCCTCTACCATATCTATCTCTATGGGGTGTCCTCTACCATATCTATCTCTATGGGGTGTCCTCTACCATATCTATCTCTATGGGGTGTCCTCTACCATATCTATCTCTATGGGGTGTCCTCTACCATATCTATCTCTATGGGGTGTCCTCTACCATATCTATCTCTATGGGGTGTCCTCTACCAAATCTATCTATATGGGGTGTCCTCTACCATATCTATCTCTATGGGGTGTCCTCTACCATATCTATCTCAATGGGGTGTCCTCTACCATATCTATCTCTATGGGGTGTCCTCTACCATATCTATCTCTATGGGGTGTCCTCTACCATATCTATCTCTATGGGGTGTCCTCTACCATATCTATCTCTATGGGGTGTCCTCTACCATATCTATCTCTATGGGGTGTCCTCTACTATATCTATCTCTATGGGGTGTCCTCTACCATATCTATCTCTATGGGGTGTCCTCTACCATATATATCTCTATGGGGTGTCCTCTACCATATCTATCTCTATGGGGTTTCCTCTACCACCCGTAGGAACCTTTTCATCATCCTCCCTCTCCAGAAGGATTTCCTCCTCCACCAAAGCAGTATAGACTAACTCTTTGACTTCTGCGTTTGGATTGCCAGATGCCACCTTGATATCATGTAAGTCGCTCTGGATAAGAGCGTCTGCTAAATGACTAAAATGTAAATGTAAATAATGCTTTGAAATGATGAGCAGATTGGCCTTTGTACATTTATCTAGCATCTCCAATGTAGGGGTTTGCACAAATTCTTCCAACATGGCCTTATTTATTTATTTGCCTGTGGTGTTTATGATCCCGGACAAGCCCCCATTTTGTTACATTCCCACAAGACAAACTCAATGTCACTCACAACAACAGGAACTAACAAAGAAAATCACTTTGACAACCAAAACAAAACAGAAATGGGTTCAAAAGAGGTTCTGAAAGGCACCCATGTGAAAGTTGGCAACGCTACTAGTAAGGGGTTCTAAAAGACACCCGCCATGGGATGCCCACTAGGTTTGCCTCCAAAAAGACAAACTAAAAGAAAAACCCACAATAACTTTGGATAGGGGGTAAAAAGAATATGGAGCAAAACAAACAGGGGGAAAACACCAAAAATCGGACTTCTTTCAAACTAAAAGGTTGAGCTCGAAATCGCACCTCAGCTGACATGAAGTGTAGCTCTCCCAACATCTCTCAAGCTCCACTGGAGCACTGGGCCAGCCACTCTTAAATATTACCTGGGCTAGCACAGGTGAAACACCTCCCGACCAGCGAGATGGACGAGCCAGCACAGGTGTAACACACACTTACTAACGAGGTGACACCAATTGGCGCGCGCTACGTGCTAAAGTGTTGACCTCGAAAAACCAAAGCATGTAACAAAATGAATCTCAGTATTTCACTCACCACCACCAGAGGGCAGTGTCACACAGTTAGAGAAAAGAGAACACAGAAAAACACAAGTGACGCACATCTCACATCCTCTGTAACACAAGCTCTGTGACACTGTGTGTACTTGCGAGTCTAATCAAGATGTTATGCAACTTTAGGAAAGACCCACTGACCCATTAAATATTTAGCCTGATAAGTTTAGAAAGGATCCACTGACCCATTAAGTATTTAGCCAAATAAGCAACATCTTTATTGATTCAAATACCAAATTATAAACAATAGAATATACCGCAAAATACTCTAATATATAAGTGTTTCACTTGAGCCTACTGTGAAATATATAATTATCTTGTTACCGTATATCACAGATATATGAATATTGTGAATATTGAAGACAGAAAGGTCTTTAACACACCTGAAGCCCATTTCTTACTTCCCTGTAGAGCATCGGTGTAAAGATGTCCTCAATATGTTTTATCTCCCAGTTCTTCGCAGAATCACCTGATATTCAGATGTGGGTTCAGAGGTCACCTCTAGTGATGCAAGAACACCTTCCACAGGTTGTGGTACCCAGGGGAAAATATTCAACCACAACAAGGGCTGGGTCTGGGTCTTCCTGCTACCACACCTTTGCCTCCAGAATCGGAAATATCGTAGCAGGAACAAATGAAACGACTGAAACTACACAGCAAATTTGCCAGTGTTAACAAGTGTTCATTAGTATTAAGAGGTGTTGATTTAAGAGTTGATTTTTACACCCTCTGTGCTAATATAACTCCCAGGTGAGAGTTACTGAACAGAGGTTGGGTGGTTGCACTGAGCAGTGTTGATTGAGCTTCCGGTTTTAACTTGAAACTTCCTTTTTATCTAATTGCCGACGGTGCAAGGGCAGCTGGAATTGCGCAGCAGTGAAAGGTAAGTAATATGTTCATGTTTTAATATATTTTTGTATAAGTTAGCTGGTGGCCAAACTTGTTATATCGGCCAAGTGAATGATCTTTGTTTGTAGATATAGCTACATCAGCGAAGTTTAGATTTAGAAGGTTGCTAGCTAGCTAACGTGGTTAGTTAATGTTAGCGCTAGATTAATTAGCTATCTAGCTAAATGTTGGCGGGAACTTTATCTCAACTTCATTAGTTCGCAAAAAACCTATTCGATTTGAGAAAATGAATCGAAATCCAAAAGGATCAGAGTTAGGCTGTGCCGTTTGGTGATTTCAACCATGTGCGTGTTGAGTTCACGAGGCCAACTAACATTAGCAGTGCAGCACGTGCATGGTGTTAATTGGGGTGTGACCGAGTGTGATCAATTTGAGCCTCGTTTGGTGCAGCATGTAGCTAGCCAGGAAGTGAAGGTAACAACATGGCTAATATCTACGAATTTGTTCTTCAAAACGCATATAACAAAGAATGTTTGTCTGGCCAAAACTTGTTAGACAGCTAGTTAGCTATATACAGCTGAAGTCGGAAGTTTACATACACTTTGGTTGGAGTCATTGAAACTTGTTTTTTCAACCACTCCACACATTTTTTGTTAACAAACTATAGTTTTGGCAAGTCGGTTAGGACATCTACTTTGTGCATGACACAAGTAATTTTCCAACAATTGTTTACAGACAGATTATTTCACTTATAATTCACTGTATCACAATTCCAGTGGGTCAGAAGTTTACATACACTAAGTTGACTGTGCCTTTAAACAGCTTGGAAAATTCCAGAAAATAATGTCATGGCTTTAGAAGCTTCTGATAGGCTAATTGACATAATTTGAGTCAATTGGAGGTGTACCTATGGATGTATTTCAAGGCCTACCTTCAAACTCAGTGCCTCTTTGCTTGACATCATGGGAAAATCAAAAGAAATCAGCCAAGACCTCAGAAAAAAATTGTAGACCTCCACAAGTCTGGTTCATCCTTGGGAGCAATTTCCAAACGCCTGAAGGTACCACGTTCATCTGTACAAACAATAGTACGCAAGTATAAACACCATGGGACCACACAGACGTCATACTGCTCAGGAAGGAGACGCGTTCTGTCTCCTAGAGATGAACGCACTTTGGTGCGAAAAGTGCAAATAAATCCCAGAACAACAGCAAAGGACCTTGTGAAGATGCTGGAGGAAACAGGTACAAAAGTATCTATATCCACAGTAAAACGAGTCCTATATCGACATAACCTGAAAGGCCGCTCAGCAAGGAAGAAGGCATTGCTCCAAAACCGCCATAAAAAAGCCAGACTACGGTTTGCAACTGCAAATGGGGACAAAGATTGTACTTTTTTGAGAAATGTCCTCTGGTCTAATGAAACAAAAATAGAACTGTTTGGCCATAATGACCATCATTATGTTTGGAGGAAAAATTGGGAACTTGCAAGCCAGAGAACACCATCCCAACCGTGAAGCACGGGGGTGGCAGCATCATGCTGTGGGGGTGCTTTACTGCAGGAGGGACTGGTGCACTTCACAAAATAGATGGCATCATGAGGAAGGAAAATTATGTGGATATATTGAAGCAACATCTCAAGCCATCAGTCAGGAAGTTAAAGCTTGGTCGCGAATGGGTCTTCCAAATGGACAATGACCCCAAGCATACTTCCAAAGTTGTGGCAAAATGGCTTAAGGACAACAAAGTCAAGGTATTGGAGTGGCCTCAATCCTATAGAAAATGTGTGGGCAGAACTGAAAAAGCGTGTGCGAGCAAGGAGGCCTACAAACCTGACTCAGTTACACCAACTCTGTCAGGAGGAATGGGCCAAAATTCACCCAATTTATTGTGGGACGCTTGTGGAAGGCTACCCGAAACATTTGACCCAAGTTAAACAATTTAAAGGCAATGCTACCAAATACTAATTGAGTGTATGTAAACTTCTGACCCACTGGGAATGTGATGAAAGAAATAAAAGCTGAAATAAATAATTCTCTCTACTATTATTCTGACATTTCACATTCTTAAAATAATGACCTAAAACAGGGAATTTGTACTAGGATTAAATGTCAGGAATTGTGAAAAACTGAGTTGAAATGTATTTGGCTAAGGTGTATGTAAACTTCCTACTTCAACTCTAGCTAGCTACAACACAGACCTCAACATCTTGTAACTTAGTGCTAATGTTAGCTAGCTAGCCCATGTGGCCAGACGTGACAGGGTTGTCCTCGGTCAATTAGATTAATATGTCTATGGTGTGTGCTTCTTGTTAATCACAGATCAGACATTTTGTTCAAGCCAATACGGCTTGAAATGTATTGGCGGTGGTAACTGTTTGTAGCTAGTTAGATAGCTAGCTAGTTTGGTTGGTTGATTTCACTGGAATATTGTCTTGCCAAGCCCCAGATCCGCAGGCAGACAGACACCTGTTACATCATTAAAGTGGCATTTCGAACAAATGGTTGATCCACTGCAGGGAAGACAAAAGGGGAGAGGGTATAAGGGTGCATTTTGTGTGATTGTTTCTATATGTACAGCTATACCATAAAATGTTTGCAACCAAATGTAACTTAAATATGACATTGTGTGTAATTGCATTTTGCAGGAGTGCAGTGTAACATGTAGGTGAAGGTCCAATACCAAAAATGCAAGAAGTTCATGAGGTTACAGCCTGGGTTCTCTTACGGAGATTTCATCAATCAAGGTGAATATATGAACTGTCTGATGTATCTTCTGAATTGAACCCTTGTGCTTGATTTGTGTCAGACCCGTTCTGTCCCCTAGGTGGCGTATCTCCCTGTATTCTTATTAGTCTCTCTTTTTTTGTAGTCCAAAATAGGTTTGGACTGCCCTCTGCAGCACAAATACACATTTTTGATGATTCCCAATCTGAGGTGGAGGAGGATGTCCTGCTGGACCTGATTGAGGCCAATCCAGACCTGTGCCTCACATTCAAAGATCTTGATGAAGGTATCTTTCTGCAGTCTCACATAATGATATCAAATAACATGAATGTATAGATTGATTGTTTTGATCCATTGTTTGTGCTCAGGCTTTTCTCCTGCAGGCAGTTCGACACCTAGTTCGCGCACAGACACATTATCCCTCTCGTCAAGTGATCTAGACCTGAGATCTCCAGAAAGACCGTCTAAAAAGGCCAACACAACCTTAGGAGATGAGGCCATCGACTCCTCAGCAGCAAAAGAGGTGTAATGATAACTGATATTGGATGTTGATGATCCCATTTCTGTGTTTGCTCTTCATGAAGATTCCGACAGCATAAACCAACCCTAAATTGTTTAACCTTTCTCTTGTCTTAATAGATGGTCCGAGATGCCCTGACTAGTAGACCTGGTGGGCAAGACGTATTAGAAGAGTACCAGACAACCAAAACATTGGACCACAGAACCAGGAGAGAGATGATTGCCATCTTAGTCAGCCACATGAAAGAGATGCATGAGTAAGCTTCTCGTTAGCCAATCTGGCCACAAACAATGGATCAAAACAATCAAACTATACATTCATGTTATTTGGCATCATTATGAGACTAGAAAGATGCAGTACCTTCACCAACAAAACTTTGGTTAAACATATTTGGCGTGCGTATGCTTTACTGTTTTTGAGCAGGAGGCTTCCCACTCGTCCACAGAGAGAACGTTATGCTCTTGGAATTGTGACCCTCTTTCCCTTCGTGAGAGATCCTTTTTCAGCCAAAGGCTATGTAAGTGCTGGTAGAGCATGCTTGCTTTAATATTTTGACACTTGTTCTGTGGACTGAAAGGGGAATCAAACGGTCATAGAATCAAGTCTAAAAATAAGAACAATTTTACTGCCATGTTGGTCCCCTTTTCCCACATCTAAGGGACACATCTATGATGCTGACACGGACAAAGGATATCTGAATTTTATCGCCTGAAGACGGTATCAAGGAAAACCTCACGTCAACCCATCAGGATGAGTATTTCACCGCAGTCGGGAGGCCCAACCATAGGAGGAAGACTGATCTTGAGCACCAGCTTGTTGGTGATGCTTGCAAGGACGCCATATCATTCCTTGTCCACTCGGCCGATGGAAAAACAAATCTTATCAGAAGATGGAGGTGTTCCAGTATCACCAGGAGCTAGTTTATAGTCCAGACAGAAGCACAGATGTCCTCAGTCTTTCCCAGGTTTCTGGACATCAAAGGATTGGTGAGTGACGTAGTACGTCTTGGAATCAGAACTACAGGCTATTTGTCTGATTGAGAACATGATTTTGTTGGTTGGTCATGGAGTTGAGTTGATCCACTTTGTTTTAGGTGAATCAGGACTTTTTGCTGATGTTCGACGATGAAACATCCTCTAAAGCCTAAAGTCATCAGACTGGCTAAATCCCTGACTACCGACCACCGATTTGCGTCGCATCGTGAAATCTGCAGAAAAAAACTGCCAGAGAATGACAGTGAAAACAATAAGCGGAATGTTTCAAACTCAGCTATATAGTTTCTTTGTGATTTGGGCTGTTTGCCTTTTCTTGCCCTCAGACGGGGACAATGATATGTCCTCCCTGCTGCTGCTGCTTCATCTCCTCCCACCACCAGCAGGAGGGAAGAGGACCAAGATCAGTGCCAGTGATGCTGTGGGCAGACTAGTGCACTTTCATAAGGTAAGATGACACAGTAATTGTTGTGTCATTTCTTTTTTGGGGTTTTCTCTTCATGGTCTTAACATGTGGAGAGTGACTTAAAAAGACCCTTTGTGTTGCAGTCATGCTGCAGCATTGAAGACCATCTTGATGGGAGACATGGTCGACAGCCATACCTCCATGCCGTCGGAAGAAGACGGATCAAGATCGACAACTACTACATCGTGGTGGACAAGAGGCTTGTTCCCTGCCAGGCAACTAGTGGTCTGTGTGCGTTTGATGAACTGTTCAAAGTCCACTTTGTCTTTAACCTGTTGTATGATGATGCTCTTGTCAACTTCTACACATTTGTGCAGACAACCATCTACAACATTGATGTAGGCAAAACAAGAGAAGCCCCTAGCGTGATAGAGTTGAGGACAAAACTTCTTAACTAGATAAATGTATGTTACGGTGCTTTTGTTAAGCGTTGCACAGAAACAGCCAGTCATTGATATCTCATTAGAGCATTGGGCATAGCTTCTATCCCTCCACCAAGTTTAGATTGGTCTGTGCTCAAGATGGTTGTAGACGGCAGTTTTCAACATACTCAGGTTTCAGAAAACATGTGAATAGTATTTTTCATTTACATTTTAGCAGAAGCTCTTATCCAGAGCGACTTACAGTTAGTGAGTGCATACATTATTATTATTTTCATACTGGCCCCCCGTGGGAATCGAACCCACAACCCTGGCGTTGCAAACGCTATGCTCTACCAACTGAGCTACATCCCTGCCGGCCATTCCCTCCCCTACCCTGGACGAATTGTGCGCCGCCCCATGGGTCTCCCGGTCGCAGCCGGCTACAACAGAGCCTGGATTCGAACCAGGATCTCTAGTGGCACAGCTAGCACTGCGATGCAGTGCCTTAGACCACTGCGCCACTCGGGATGGATCTATGGATCCCCATTAGCTGGTGCCATGGCAGCAGCTACTCTTCCTGGGGTCCAGCAAAATTAAGGCAGTTCATACAATTTTAAAAACATTACAATACATTCACAGATTTCACAACACACTAAGTGTGTGCCCTCAGGCCCCTACTCCACCACTACCACATATCTACAGTACAAAATCCATGTGTACGTGTGTGTATAGTGCGTATGTTATCGTGTGTGTGTATGCATGTGTCTGTGCCTGTGTTTGTGTTGCTTCACAGTCCCCGCTGTTCCATAAGGTGTTTTTTATTTGTTTGTTTTTTAAATCTAATTTTACTACTATTCATAAGGATATTGGTCAAGTAGTTGATGCATTAAGCTTAGAAGGGCCCTCTCATGTTGCTGATTCTCCAGTCCAGTCAGAAGCTCCACAAATGGGTGGCGACATTGGAGTCCTACATGATAACACTCAAAGTGATTGTTTTGAGAAAAATGGACAGTCTTGCTAAAGATATGTGTTGCCTCCATCATTGCCAAGTTGCAAGCTAGTGGTGTTGCAAATAGTGTTGTGTCAACAGTAGTGTGTGATTTTAGAAGAGTTTACCACTGGTCTGCACTCCCAAATTAAACAAGATGTTCTGTCAGTTATGCCTATGGATAACCCCTCTACATCTGCTGTAAAGGATAGTTCTGAGAACTTTGAAAACCCATTTGTCAGTTTTTAACACAGAAACCAAGAGAACAAAGTACTTCAACCAAAAAGTGAGTGTTGTGGAGCCAGTAGAAGTAGTGGTGTGAGTTAGATATGATAGCAAGCAAGCAAAATAAACAAACAGGCATATATACACTGCTCAAAAAAATAAAGGGAACACTTAAACAACACAATGTAACTCCAAGTCAATCACACTTCTGTGAAATCAAACTGTCCACTTAGGAAGCAACACTGATTGACAATACATTTCACATGCTGTTGTGCAAATGGAATAGACAACAGGTGGAAATTATAGGCAATTAGCAAGACACCCCCAATAAAGAAGTGGTTCTGCAGGTGGTGACCACAGACCACTTCTCAGTTCCTATGCTTCCTGGCTGATGTTTTGGTCACTTTTGAATGCTGGCGGTGCTTTCACTCTAGTGGTAGCATGAGACGGAGTCTACAACCCACACAAGTGGCTCAGGTAGTGCAGCTCATCCAGGATGGCACATCAATGCGAGCTGTGGCAAGAAGGTTTGCTGTGTCTGTCAGCGTAGTGTCCAGACCATAGAGGCGCTACCAGGAGACAGGCCAGTACATCAGGAGACGTGGAGGAGGCCGTAGGAGGGCAACAACCCAGCAGCAGGACCGCTACCTCCGCCTTTGTGCAAGGAGGAGCAGGAGGAGCACTGCCAGAGCCCTGCAAAATGACCTCCAGCAGGCCACAAATGTGCATGTGTCTGCTCAAACGGTCAGAAACAGACTCCATGAGGGTGGTATGAGGGCCCGACGTCCACAGGTGGGGGTTGTGCTTACAGCCCAACACCATGCAGGACGTTTGGCATTTGCCAGAGAACACCAAGATTGGCAAATTCGCCACTGGCGCCCTGTGCTCTTCACAGATGAAAGCAGGTTCACACTGAGCACATGTGACAGACGTGACAGAGTCTGGAGACGCCGTGGAGAACGTTCTGCTGCCTGCAACATCCTCCAGCATGACCGGTTTGGCGGTGGGTCAGTCATGGTGTGGGGTGGCATTTCTTTGGGGGGCCGCACAGCCCTCCATGTGCTCGCCAGAGGTAGCCTGACTGCCATTAGGTACCGAGATGAGATCCTCAGACCCCTTGTGAGACAATATGCTGGTGCGGTTGGCCCTGGGTTCCTCCTAATGCAAGACAATGCTAGACCTCATGTGGCTGGAGTGTGTCAGCAGTTCCTGCAAGAGGAAGGCATTGATGCTATGGACTGGCCCGCCCGTTCCCCAGACCTGAATCCAATTGAGCACATCTGGGACATCATGTCTCGCTCCATCCACCAACGCCACGTTGCACCACAGACTGTCCAGGAGTTGGCGGATGCTTTAGTCCAGGTCTGGGAGGAGATCCCTCAGGAGACCATCCGCCACCTCATCAGGAGCATGCCCAGGCATTGTAGGGAGGTCATACAGGCACGTGGAGGCCACACACACACTACTGAGCCTCATTTTGACTTGTTTTAAGGACATTACATCAAAGTTGGATCAGCCTGTAGTGTGGTTTTTCCACTTTAATTTTGAGGGTGACTCCAAATCCAGACCTCCATGGGTTGATAAATTTGATTTCCATTGATAATTTTTGTGTGATTTTGTTGTCAGCACATTCAACTATGTAAAGAAAAAAGTATTTAATACGATTATTTCATTCATTCAGATCTAGGATGTGTTGTTTAAGTGTTCCCTTTATTTTTTTGAGCAGTGTATATATTCCTATACTGGAAACATTGACGTTCATGTGTTGCAATTCTGAAATCTGTAAGTTATTGGAAAATGCACCTAGGGATACATCTGTGGAAGACACTTATGAACTTTTGTGATGGAAGTTACTTTAAGACTCATCCCTTGTTCTCAAAAGATAGAAATGCTTTACAGATCCAATTGTACTATGATGACTTTGAAACTGCCAACCCCCTTGGATCCAAGCATGGTGTTCACAAGATGGGCGCCATTTATTTTGTCCTCAGGAATCTGCCACCCAAGTTTAACTCTGCTGTGACGAATATTCATTTACTGTCATTATTTCATTATTAAGATCTAAAAAAATATGTATTTGATGTCATTCTAGAGCCCTTGGTTAATGATGTTAAACAACTGGAGAGTGATGGTGTAAATTAGCCTTTTTCAACTGATAGAGTTCATGGCACTAGCTACCAAATAACTGGAGACAATTTGGGGATGCATGCAGTCCTTGGTTTCAGAGAGTCCTTCAGTGGTCATTACTTTTGCCGGTTCTGTTTGATAGAAAAGTGTAATGCTCAAACGGTTTACAGTGACGATGGCCCTAAGATTGTCTTGCGTGGTAAAGATACATTTGAAATGCATTTGAATCAGTTGCAGTCAGACCCACAGCTCCCATCTGTGTATGGTGTAAAGAACATTTCTAAACTAAACAGTTTGAAGCACTTCCATGTTTGTAGTCATTTTTCTGTGGACATAATGCATGACATTCTTGAAGGGGTGGCTCAGTTTGAGTTAAATATTGTTGTTTGAATATGTCTCTGAAAATGTTATTTCGAAACGAGCGCTTCTCTCTAGAATCTACTCGTTTGACTATGGGTACTTAGAGCGCAAAAACCGTCCAACTAAAGTCAACCTAGAGAACAGTGGAAATAGCATAGCACTTAATTATATTCAAACTGTGTCTTGTGAGAAACGTTCCCTTGATTTTGGGTGATGTTGTTCCACCAGGAAATGAAAACTGGAATTTGCTGCTCATCTTACTGCAAATAATCAACATTGTTTTTTTTCCCTTTTCTTAGCCAGGGCATGACTGTGTATCTGAAGCATTTGATAATTGAACATCACACACTTTTCAAACAGTTGTACCCACATAAAAACTTAATACCCAAAGAGCACTTTCTGACACATTACCCAGCATGCATAAGACAAATCGGTCCTTAATTACATATGTGGAGCATGAGGTTTGAGGCAAAGCACAAACTCTTAAAGAACACCCTCAAGAACATTACTAAGTCCCTTGCCAAAATACACTGATTTTGCTATAGGCCATCACTGGGAGACATCACCATTCAGACATATTGAGTATGGACCCATGAAAGCATTTTCCCTGAGTGATATTACTGGTGGTGAGGAGTTGGTAGCGTCACTTAAGGTCACTATGCAGAAAGCCATTTATAATAATAATAGTAATAATATGCCATTTAGCAGACGCTTTTATCCAAAGCGACTTACAGTCATGTGTGTATACATTTTTACGTATGGGTGGTCCCGAGGATCAAACCCACTACCCTGGCGTTACAAGCGCCATGCTCTACCAATTGAGCTACAGAGGATTACTCTACCAGCTGGGTTAAGATGGATGGCACAGAGTACAGATGTCACGGTTTCGGCCGAGGCTGCTCCTCCTCCTTGCTCGGGCAGGCTTCGGCGGTCGTCGTCCCCGGAGTACTAGCTACCACCGTTGTATGTTATCGATGTTTGTTTGGTTTTGTCTTTATTGTACACCTGTTTCCGTTTGGGTTAATGATGTCCCCTATAAGTTTCTCGTTTTGTTAGTCGTGTGTTGTGTGTTATTGTTCGCCTGTCATTTTGGTGCTGCTCGTGTTTTGTATTTTCCTGGTCTGTCACACTGTGTGTTTTCGTGCGCTTGGAGTATTGTATTTTACGCACTGGTGCGTATCACTCGCCTCTTGTTTTGTTTGAGGTCAGTGTCTTGTTTATTGTTTTGTGCAGTAAAAGTCGGTTGACTTAGCTTCTGTGTCCTGCGTGTGACTCCTCCACCACATCCACCTCAGCCGGTTACTGACAGAATAACACACCCCCATGGAGTCAGCAGGAGCCGCAGCAGCGCACGATCCTATGGAGGAGCGCGTCCGCGGGCAGGACGAGAGGATACAACAGCTCACGGTTGCCCTGCAGGAAGTAATCACCACGCTCCACCGATGGGATAACAGAGGGGTACCCACACCTCCACCTCCCGGACCTCCACCTTCGACCAGTCCTGCCATCCAAGTTCCGGAATCCAGGGGAATTCGGCTCTCGCTCCCGAGGGCGTATGATGGCACCGCAGCCGGGTGTCAGGGGTTCCTTCTGCAGGTGGAGCTCTACCTGGCCACCGTACACCCGGCGCCCTCGGGACACGAGAGCGTTTCCGCCCTCATCTCCTGTCTCACCGGCAAGGCGTTGGAGTGGGCCAACGCTGAATGGAGGGGGATAGACGCCGCCACCATCACCTACGCGGAATTCTCCCGCCGCTTCAGGGCCGTGTTCGACCATCCACCTGAGGGGAAAGCGGCGGGGGAGCGTCTATTCTACCTCCGACAGGAGAAGAGGAGCGCACAGGAGTTCGCCCTGGAATTCCGGACCCTAGCGGCGGATGCAGGGTGGAATGAGTGGGCCCTCATCGACCACTACCGTTGGTTGTAGTCTACGGGAGGACGTCCGTCGAGAGCTGGCCTGCAGGGATACCAACCTCACGTTCGACCAGTTGGTGGACATGTCCATCCGGCTGGACACCCTGCTGGCCACCCGCGGACGTTCCGAGTGGGGTTCGTCCATTCCACCCTCCAGCACCTCCGAGCCGAGCCCAATGGAGCTCAGGGGTGCTGGCGCTAGAGAGAGGAGGAGGAGGAGCCCGAGGGGGGCCGTCCCCTGCACCAACTGTGGCCGTGGAGGGCACACCGTGGCTAGGTGCTGGGGAGGGTCTCCTAGGGGAGAGGACAACAGGCCACGCACTGGGGAGCCCTTCCAGGTGAGTAGGCGTCCCACTTACCCAGAGCTCTCTGTGGTGCACTTCTGTATACCTGTAAGATTTCCACAGGTTGCACCTCATTCCCAGCATAAGGCGCTAGTAGATTCAGGCGCAGCTGGGAATTTTGTTGATCGGAAATTTTGTTTAGAGTTAGGGATTCCCCTCCTCCCTGTTGACGCCCCATTTCCCGTTCATGCACTAGATAGCATGAACGGGAATCGGGATTGATTAGGGAGGTCACAGCGCCACTTAGGATGTGTACGCAGGGGGGTCATGAGGAAACTATTCAGCTATATCTGATCGACTCTCCTGCGTATCTGGTGGTGCTGGGAATTCCCTGGTTGAGTACCCATAATCCTTCCATTTCGTGGCAACAGAGGGCTCTTAAGGAGTGGTCTGCCCAGTGTGAGGGGCGGTGTCTGGGTGTTTCCGTGGGGGCGACCTCGGTGGAGAGTCCAAACCAGGGGCCCGCAATGCGCATTCCCCCTGAGTATGAGGATTTGGCACTTGTGTTCAGTAAATCGAGGGCGGTGTAGTTGCCTCCTCATAGACAGGGGGATTGTGCGATAGACCTCCAGGCAGGAGCAGCGCTTCCGCGGAGCCACGTGTATCCTCTGTCTCAAGAGGAGAAGAGGGCTATGGAGACTTACATAGCCGAATCTCTGAGACAAGGATACATACGGCCCTCCACTTCCCCTGCGTCCTCGAGCTTCTTTTTTGTGAAGAAAAAGATGGAGGGTTGTGCCCGTGCATTGATTACTGTAGTCTCAATCAGATCACTGTGAAATACAATTATCCACTCCCTCTGATTGCGGCTATGACGGAATCATTGCACGGAGCGCGTTTCTTCAGAAAACTGGATCTCAGGAGCGCGTATAACTTGGTGCGCATTAGGGGGGGTGATGAATGGAAGACAGCATTTAGTACCACCTCGGGTCATTACGAGTATCTCGTCATGCCACACGGGTTGATGAATGCTCCTTCAGTCTTCCAATCCTTCGTGGATGAGATCTTCCGGGACATGCAGGGGCAGGGAGTGGTCGTGTACATAGATGACATTCTGGTGTACTCTTCTACCCGAGCCGAGCATGTAGCCCTGGTGCGCCGAGTGTTGAGGAGGCTGTTGGAGCACAACCTGTATGTCAAGGCAGAGAAATGTCTGTTTTTCCAGGAGTCTGTCTTCTTTTTGGGTTATCAGTTGTCCGCGTCAGGGGTGAAGATGGAGGTGGACCGTGTGTCAGCCGTACGTAATTGGCAAACCCCAACCACTGTTAAAGAGGTGCAGCAGTTCTTGGGTTTTGCGAATTACTACCGGAGGTTAATCCGGGGTTTTGGACAGGTGGCAGCTCCCATAACGTCTCTTCTGAAGGGGGGTCCGGTGCGCTTGCAGTGGTCAGCTGAGGCGGACAGGGCTTTTGGGAGACTGAAGGGCCTGTTTACTTCGGCTCCGGTGCTAGCGCATCCGGATCCCGCCTTACCATTTCAGGTAGAGGTGGACGCGTCTGAGGCCGGTATAGGGGCCGTGCTATCTCAACGGTCCGGCACGCCACCTAAACTCCGCCCCTGTGCTTTTTACTCCAAAAAGCTCAGCCCGGCGGAGCGAAATTATGACGTAGGGGACAGGGAGCTGTTAGCCGTGGTACAGGCCCTAAAGGTGTGGAGGCATTGGCTTGAGGGGGCTCAACACCCTTTCCTCATTTTGACTGACCACCGTAACCTGGAGTACATCCGGGCAGCTAGGAGACTGAACCCTCGCCAGGCTCGGTGGAACATGTTTCTAGCCCGGCTAGTATTTAAAATCACGTACATCCCTGGGTCCCAGAACGGTAAGGCAGACACCCTGTCCCGGCGGTATGACACAGAGGAGAGGTCCGTTGAGCTCACTCCCATACTACCGGAGTCTTGTCTGGTGGCACCGGTAGTGTGGGAGGTCGATGCTGAAATCGAGCGGGCGTTGCGTACCGACCCTAGCCCTCCACAGTGTCCTGTGGGTCGGACGTACGTTCCGCTCGAGGTTCGGGATCGACTTATTTATTGGGCTCACACGTCACCCTCCTCTGGACATCCAGGAATTGGCCGGACAGTGCACTGCCTTAGCGCTAAGTACTGGTGGCCAACGTTAGCCAGGGATGTGAGGGTTTATGTCTCCTCCTGCTCGGTGTGCGCCCAGTGTAAGGCGCCCAGACACCTGCCCAGGGGGAAGTTACAACCCCTGCCCATTCCACAACGACCCTGGTCTCACCTCTCGGTGGATTTTGTTACAGACCTTCCCCCCTCTCAGGGGAATACCACCATACTGGTCGTTGTGGATCGGTTCTCTAAGGCCTGTCGTCTCCTCCCAATGCCGGGTCTTCCTACTGCCCTACAGACCGCTGAGGCACTATTCACCCACGTCTTCCGGCATTACGTGGTACCCGAGGATATAGTGTCTGATCGAGGTCCCCAGTTCACCTCCCAAGTCTGGAGGGCGTTCATGGAGCGCTTGGGGGTCTCGGTGAGCCTTACCTCGGGGTACCACCCGGAGAGCAATGGGCAGGTAGAACGAGTGAACCAGGATGTGGGTAGGTTTCTGAGGTCGTATTGCCAGGGCCGGCCGGAGGAGTGGGCGAGGTATATTCCCTGGGCAGAGATGGCCCAGAACTCTCTCCGCCACTCCTCCACCAACCTAACCCCTTTCCAATGTGTGTTAGGGTACCAGCCGGTTCTGGCACCGTGGCATCAGAGCCAGATCGAGGCCCCTGCGGTGGATGAATGGGTATGGCGCTCGGAGGAGACGTGGAACGCTGCACACGTCCATCTGCAGCGGGCCATCCGTCGACAAAAGGCGAGCGCCGATCTCCACCGCAGTGAGGGGCCGGTGTACGCACCTGGAGATCGAGTCTGGCTCTCGACCAGAAACCTACCCCTCCGCCTGCCCTGCCGGAAGCTGGGTCGGCGGTTTGTGGGGCCTTTTAAAGTCCTGAGGAGATTGAACGAGGTGTGTTACAGGTTACAACTGCTTATCGCATTAACCCCTCGTTCCATGTGTCTCTTCTCAGACCGGTGGTAGCTGGTCCACTCCAGGAAGGTGAGATAGGAGAGACTCCTCCGCCCCCACTGGACATTGAGGGGGCTCCGGCGTACACAGTTCGGTCCATCTTGGACTCGAGACGTCGGATGGGGGGTCTCCAATATCTCGTGGAGTGGGAGGGGTACGGCCCGGAGGAACGGTGCTGGGTGCCGAGGAGGGACATCCTAGACCCGTCTCTCCTGACAGAGTTCCACCGTGGTCACCCCACGCTCCCTGCTCCGCGTCCTCCTGGTCGTCCCCGAGGCCGGGGTCGGCGCACGGCCGGAGGGGTTGTACTGTCACGGTTTCGGCCGAGGCTGCTCCTCCTCCTTGCTCGGGCAGGCTTCGGCGGTCGTCGTCCCCGGAGTACTAGCTACCACCGTTGTATGTTATCGATGTTTGTTTGGTTTTGTCTTTATTGTACACCTGTTTCCGTTTGGGTTAATGATGTCCCCTATAAGTTTCTCGTTTTGTTAGTCGTGTGTTGTGTGTTATTGTTCGCCTGTAATTTTGGTGCTGCTCGTGTTTTGTATTTTCCTGGTCTGTCGCACTGTGTGTTTTCGTGCGCTTGGAGTATTGTATTTTACGCACTGGTGCGTATCACTCGCCTCCTGTTTTGTTTGAGGTCAGTGTCTTGTTCATTGTTTTGTGCAGTAAAAGTCGGTTGACTTAGCTTCTGTGTCCTGCGTGTGACTCCTCCACCACATCCACCTCAGCCGGTTACGGACCACAGAGAGGGACTGTTAGTTTGCAGCTAGATGGAGCATGAAATGCCAGTCTTTTGTAACATAACTAAGATCATTGTGGTTGACAATATTTTATACCTGTTGCTGGACAAGTTGCATACTGATAATTGCAGTGAACATTACCATGCTTTCACTGTGTTTGATGGTGTTGATGACAAAGTTGTTGTCAAAGTTGATGATCTGACATTTTATAAGCCTTTTGTCCTTCAAAGTGCTTATGGTGCTGATGAGAGCCTTTTTTTGTTGTTCAATCAATCAATCAATCAATCAATCAAATGTATTTATAAAGCCCTTTTTACATCAGCAGATGTCACAAAGTGCTATACATAAACCCAGCCTAAAACCCCAAACAGCAAGCAATGCAGATGTAGAAGCACTGTGGCTAGGAAAAACTCCCCAGAAAGGCAGAAACCTATGAAGAAACCTAGAGCGGAACACCCCTTCTGGCTGTGCCGGGTGGAGATTATAACAGTACATGGCCATTAAGGCCAGATTTTTCTCCAAGATGTTCAAATGTTCATAGATGACCAGCAGGGTCAAATAATACTCACAGTGGTTGTAGAGGTTGTAACAGGTCAGTACATCAGGAGTAAATGTCACTTGGCTTTTAATAGCTGGGCATTTAGAGGTTGAAATAGCAGGTGCGGTAGAGCGAGAGAGTTGAAAACAGCAGGTCTGGGACAAGGTAGCACATTGGGTGAACAAGTCAGGGTTCCATAGCCGCAGGCAGAAGAGTGGAAACTGGAGCAGCAGCACGACCAGGTGGACTGGGGACAGCCAGGACAAGAACCCAATGGTCACTCTGATAGAGCTCCAGAGTTCCTCTGTGGAGATGGGAGAACCTTCCAGAAGGACAACCATCTCTGCAGCACTCCACCAATCAGGCCTTTATGGTAGAGTGGCCAGACGGAAGCCACTCCTTAGTAAGGCACATGACAGCCCGCTTGGAGTTTGCCTAAAGGCACCTAAAGGACTCTCAGACCATGAGAAACAAGATTCTCTGGTCTGATGAATCCAAGATTGAACACTTTGGCCTGAACGCCAAGCGTCACATCTGGAGGAAACCTGGTGAAGCATGGTGGTGGCAGCATCATGCTGTGGGGATGTTTTTCAGTGCAGGGACTGGGAGACTAGCCAGGATCGAGGGAAAGATGAACAGAGCAAAGTACAGAGAGATCCTTGATGAAAACCTGCTCCAGAGCACTCAGGACCTCAGACTGGGGTGAAGGTTCACTTTCCAACAGGACAACGACCCTAAGCACACAGCCAAGACAATGCATGAGTGGCTTCGGGACAAGTCTCTGACTGTCCTTGAGTGGCCAAGCCAGAGCCCGGACTTGAACCCGATCGAACATCTCTGGAGAGACCTGAACATACAGTGAGGGAAAAAAGTATTTGATCCCCTGCTGATTTTGTACGTTTGCCCACTGAAAAAGAAATGATCTGTCTATAATTTTAATGGTAGGTTTATTTGAACAGTGAGAGACGGAATAACAACCAAAAATCCAGAAAAACACATGTCAAAAATGTTATAAATTGATTTGCATTTGAATGAGGGAAATAAGTATTTGACCCCTCTGCAAAACATGACTTAGTACTTGGTGGTAAAACCCTTGTTGGCAATCACAGAGGTCAGACGTTTCTTGTAGTTGGCCACCAGGTTTGCACACATCTCAGGAGGGATTTTGTCCCACTCCTCTTTGCAGATCTTCTCCAAGTCATTAAGGTTTCGAGGCTGACGTTTGGCAACTCGAACCTTCAGCTCCCTCCACCGATTTTCTATGGGATTAAGATCTGGAGACTGGCTAGGCCACTCCAGGACCTTAATGTGCTTCTTCTTGAGCCACTCCTTTGTTGCCTTGGCCGTGTGTTTTGGGTCATTTTCAATGCCCTGGCTGAGGGAAGGAGGTTTTCACCCAAGATTTGATGGTACATGGCCCCGTCCATCGTCCCTTTGATGCGGTGAAGTTGTCCTGTCCCCTTAGCAGAAAAACACCCCCAAAGCATAATGTTTCCACCTCCATGTTTGACGGTGGGGATGGTGTTCTTGGGATCATAGGCAGCATTCCTCCTCCTCCAAACACGGCGAGTTGAGTTGATGCCAAAGAGCTCCATTTTGGTCTCATCTGACCACAACGCTTTCACCCAGTTCTCCTCTGAATCATTCAGATGTTCATTGGCAAACTTCAGACGGGCATGTATATGTGCTTTCTTGAGCAGGGGGACCTTGCGGGCGCTGCAGGATTTTAGTCCTTCGCGGCGTAGTGTGTTACCAATTGTTTTCTTGGTGACTATGGTCCCAGCTGCCTTGAGATCATTGACAAGATCCTCCCGTGTAGTTCTGGGCTGATTCCTCACCGTTTTCATGATCATTGCAACTCCACGAGGTGAGATCTTGCATGGAGCCCCAGGCCGAGGGAGATTGACAGTTATTTTGTGTTTCTTTCATTTGCGAATAATCGTACCAACTGTTGTCACCTTCTCACCAAGCTGCTTGGCGATGATCTTGTAGCCCATTCCAGCCTTGTGTAGGTCTACAATCTTGTCCCTGACATCCTTGGAGAGCTCTTTGGTCTTGGCCATGGTGGAGAGTTTGGAATCTGATTGATTGATTGCTTCTGTGGACAGGTGTCTTTTATACAGGCAACAAGCTGAGATTAGGAGCACTCCCTTTAAGAGTGTGCTCCTAATCTCAGCTCGTTACCTGTATAAAAGACACCTGGGAGCCAGAAATCTTTCTGATTGAGAGGGGGTCAAATACTTATTTCCCTCATTAAAATGCAAATCAATTTATAACATTTTTGACATGCGTATTTCTGGATTTTTTTCACTGTTTCATTTCTCTCACTGTTCAAATAAACCTACCATTAAAATTATAGACTGATCATTTCTTTGTCAGTGGGAAAATTTACAAAATCAGCAGGGGATCAAATACTTTTTTCCCTCACTGTAGCTGTGCAGCTACGCTCTCCATCCAACCTGACAGAGCCTGAGAGGATCTGCAGAGAAGAATGGGAGAAACTCCCCAAATACAGGTGTGCCAAGCTTGTAGCGTCATACCCAAGAAGACTCGAAGCTGTAATCACTGCCAAAGGTGCTTTAACAAATTACTGAGTAAAGGGTCTGAATACTTATGTAAATGTAATATTTCAGTTTTTTATTTTTAATACATTTGCAAAAATGTGTGTATAGATTGATGAGGGGGAAAAAACAATTTTATCAATTTAAGCATAGTAAGGTAATAAAGTTAATTGGGCGTAGTAAGGTAATAAAGTTAATTGGGCGTAGTAAGGTAATAAAGTTAATTGGGCGTAGTAAGGTAATAAAGTTAATTGGGCGTAGTAAGGTAATAAAGTTAATTGGGCGTAGTAAGGTAATAAAGTTAATTGGGCGTAGTAAGGTAATAAAGTTAATTGGGCGTAGTAAGGTAATAAAGTTAATTGGGCGTAGTAAGGTAATAAAGTTAATTGGGCGTAGTAAGGTAATAAAGTTAATTGGGCGTAGTAAGGTAATAAAGTTAATTGGGCGTAGTAAGGTAATAAAGTTAATTGGGCGTAGTAAGGTAATAAAGTTAATTGGGCTTAGTAAGTGAGTAAAAGTAATTTCCAAAATAAAAAGGCGTGTAAACTGTGCTATGTGCATTTACCCTTCACTAACTACCAGGTAATATAACATAATGCTTATCATAGCCTCATGGAGCAATATTTCAGTCTCACTGCAATATCATGTTCATATTGCACCAATGTAACGAGTCAAACCTATCCAAGATTTGAACTAGCCTAAACCCTCTTTCTGCACTCCAAAAACAGGTGTGCCTTCCACTTGACCACCTTGAAATCACACCTTTCTTTGGAGTGCTGGCTTTGGCTAGGAGTAGAGTTCAGTGGTTACATTGGTGCCATGACCCTGATCCCATGGCTAATATCTATGTGACAGGGGCATTCCATCTGACGGGTGTCTGGATAAAGCGCAGTACAAATTGACATTTTTTTAAAATCTCCACTTTCAGTTGAAAAATCCTCCATGATTTTGACTGAATACGTGTTTGCTGTTTCTACGCTTAACAGCGAATCGTCACAGAGAAGTGTATTTCTAAAGACAGTTAACATTTAGCTACTGAGGGAATGTGCGTCTAGAGTAGTCAAATAAGATTTTTTTGTAACCTCCTTTTTTGCTGCACTGAATGTCCAATCTTATGCCTCTGCGTACCCGTGTAGAATTTCAGAATCGGTTCCAGGTTCCAGACAGCACCCGGTTCCAAGTCGCTCCCTAACCGTTCCTTTATGATAAGCGCGATAATGACAGTGATGATAAAGATGATCAGTATAAGTAACTTTAGAATCTGATTGATTGATTGATTGATTGATTGATTGATTGATTTATTGATTGCAATAATGAATTAATGGCTTATTGCCTGCTTGCTTGCTTGACGGATTGATTGATGAAAGGTTATCTTGTGTAATGTGTGCATAATATGTGCAATATTATACCAACACAGATGAAATCAATAGATGATGTACTGTATGTTCTGTTAATCAAAAAGTCAATATCAATAACTGGACCAAGGCCATTATAATCAGGGCTGTGGGACGTGTCACGGGGGAGGGGTAGCGGTGGGGTAGGGTCAGGGCTATGTAATTTCCCATGAGGTGACTTGACTTGTTAGAGTCAACTTTAGGAGAACATTGTCTGTCAAACATCCAAAGGTTCAAAGACTTTGTTGTGCGTTTAATCATTATGTAACATTAAGTTTGGCAAAATTATTAACGATACCAGGATTGAGATCAATTCAGTTTAATTTCTGATTCGTTCTGGAAATTAACTGATCATTCTTAAACCGATCAGAACTGAAATTAATCTTTCTTCCATCAGTTTTGGTACTAGCATTATGGTATACACAGTATGCATTATGGTATACACAGTATGCATTATGGTATACACAGTATGCATTATGGTATACACAGCATGCATTATGGTATACACAGTATGCATTATGGTATACACAGCATGCATTATGGTATACACAGTATGCATTATGGTATACACAGTATGCATTATGGTATACACAGTATGAATTATGGTATACACAGTATGCATTATGGTATACACAGCATGCATTATGGTATACACAGTATGCATTATGGTATACACAGTATGCATTATGGTATACACAGTATGAATTATGGTATACACAGTATGCATTATGGTATACACAGCATGCATTATGGTATACACAGTATGCATTATGGTATACACAGTATGCATTATGGTATACACAGTATATATTGTGGTATACACAGTATGAATTATGGTATACACAGTATGCATTATGGTATACACAGCATGCATTATGGTATACACAGTATGCATTATGGTATACACAGTATGCATTATGGTATAAACAGTATGGATTATGGTATAAACAGTATGGATTATGGTATACACAGCATGCATTATGGTATACACAGTATGCATTATGGTATACACAGTATGTATTATGGTATACAAAGTATATATTATGGTATACACAGCATGTATTATGGTATACACAGTATGTATTATGGTATACAAAGTATGTATTATGGTATACAAAGTATGCATTATGGTATACACAGCATGCATTATGGTATACACAGCATGCATTATGGTATACACAGCATGCATTATGGTATACACAGTATGCATTAAGGTATGCACAGCATGTATTATGGTATACACAGTATGCATTATGGTATACACAGCATGTATTATGGTATACACAGTATGCGTTATGGTATACACAGTATGTATTATGGTATACACAGTATGCATTATGGTATACACAGCATGCATTATGGTATACACAGTATGCATTATGGTATACACAGTATGCATTATGGTATACACAGTATGTATTATGGTATACACAGTATGCATTATGGTATACACAGTATGAATTATGGTATACACAGTATGCATTATGGTATACACAGTATGCATTATGGTATACACAGTATGCATTATGGTATACACAGTATGTATTATGGTATACACAGTATGCATTATGGTATACACAGTATGCATTATGGTATACACAGCATGCATTATGGTATACACAGTATGAATTATGGTATACACAGTATGCATTATGGGGCGGCAGGTAGCTTAGTGGTTAAGAGCGTAGTGCCAGTAACCGAAAGGTAGCTGGTTCTAATCTCCGAGCCGACTAGGTGAAAAATCTGTCGATGTGCCCTTGAGCAAGGCACTTAACCCTAATTGCTCCTGTAAGTCGCTCTGGATAAGAGCGTCTGCTAAATGACTAAAATGTAATGTAAATGTATACACAGTATGTATTATGGTATACACAGTATGCATTATGGTATACACAGTATATATTGTGGTATACACAGTATGAATTATGGTATACACAGTATGCATTATGGTATACACAGTATGTATTATGGTATACACAGTATGCATTATGGTATACACAGTATGTATTATGGTATACACAGTATGCATTATGGTATACACAGTATGTATTATGGTATACACAGCATGCATTATGGTATACACAGTATGCATTATGGTATACACAGTATGTATTATGGTATACAAAGTATGCATTATGGTATACACAGTATGTATTATGGTATACACACATTACACACAGTAACTTAACATAAATAAACATCTATAAGTCATGTAGAGCAAGGCACAACAGTGGTTAAAGTTTTTAAATAAGAGGAGAGGTTTGAAAGAAGTGGGTCTGACGGCAAGAGGGCAGGAGGTGGCAGGTTGATGGAGGCTTTTATTGACTGACAAAAACAAACATGTGTTCTGAATGATTTCCATAGACAACCTTTGGATATCTTGCTTTAGAAAACTTGATTTTACTGGTAGCAGTATGCATACCGTGCAGACATTACTCTGAGTCTATTTTAGAGTGCCTTCAGAAAGTATTCATACCCCTTGACTTATTCTACATTTAGTTGCGTTACAGCATGAACTCAAAATGGCTTAAAAAAACACACACACACACAATACCCCATAATGACAAAGTGAAAACATGTTTTTAGAAATGTGTGCTAATGTTTTGAAAATGAAAAATACATAAATATTTCATTTACATAAGTATTCACACCCCTGTGTCAATACATGTTATAATCACCGTTGGCAGCGATTACCGCTGTGAGTCTTTCTAGGTACGTTTCTAAGAGGTTTGCACACCTAGATTGTAGAATATTTGTACATTATTCTTAAAAAAATTATTGAAGCTCTGTCAAATTGGTTGTTGATCATTGACATTGTCAAGTCTTGCAATACATTTTCAAGCCGTTTTAAGTCAAAACTGTAACTAGGCCACTCAGGAACATTCAATGTTGTCTTGGTAAGCAACTCCAGTGTATATTTGGCCTTGTGTTTTAGGTTATTGTCCTGCTGAAAGGTGAATTTGTCTCCCAGTGTCTGTTGGAAAGCAGACTGAACCAGGTTTTCCTCTAGGATTTTGCCTATGCTTAGCTCTATTCAATTAATTTTTATCAACAAAAAAACCCTCTTTAGTCCTTGCCGATGACAAGCATACCCATAACATGATGCAGCCACCACTATGCTTCAAAATATGAAGAGTGGTACTCAGTGGCATGTTTTTTTAGATTTGTCCCATACGTAACACTTTGTATTCAGGACATAAAGTGAATTTCTTTGCCACATTATTTGCAGTTTTACTTTAGTGGCTTATTGCAAACAGGATGCATGTTTTGGAATATTTTATTCTGTACAGGTTTCATTATTTTTACTCTGTCACTTCAGTTAGTATTGCAGAGTAACTACAATATTGTTGATTCATCCTCAGTTTTCTCCTATCACAGCCATTAAACTCTGTAACTGTTTTAAAGTCACCATTGGCCTCATGGTGAAATCCCTGAGCAGTTTCCTTCCTTTCCAGCAACTGAGTTAGGAAGGATGCCTGTATCTTTACATTTAAGTCATTTAGCAGACACTCTTATCCAGAGCGACTTACAGTAGTGAGTGGATAAATTTTCATACTTTTTTTCCGTACTGGTCCCCCGTGGGAATCGACCTCACAACTCTGGCGTTGCAAGCACCGTGCTCTACCAACTGAGCCACACGGGACCGTAGTGGCTGGATGTATTGATACACCATCCAATGTGTAATTAATAACTTCACCATGCTCAAAGGGATATTTTTGTATCTACCAATAGGTGCCCTTCTTTGCGAGGCATTGGAAAACCTCCCTGGTCTTTATGGTTGAATCTGTGTTTGAAATTCACTGCTTGACTGAGCGACCTTACAGATAATTGTATGTGTGGGGTACAGGGATGAGGAAGTCATTCAAAAATCATGTTAAACACTATTATTGCACACAGAGTGATTCCATGCAACTTATTATGTGATTTTTTAAAGCACATTTTTACTCCTGAATTTATTTAGGCTTGCCATAACAAAGGGGTTGAATACTTATTGACTCAAGACACTTCAGCTTTTCATTTTTTATTAATTTGTAAAAATTTCGAAAAACATAATTCCGCTTTGACGTTATGGGGTATTGTGTGTAGGCCATTGACACAAAATCTAAATTGAATCCATTGTAAATTCAGGCTGTATCAAAACAAAATTTAAAGTCAAGGGTTGTGAATACTTTCTGAAGGCACTAATCAATTCATCACTAGGCCCTTTCACACACAGATCCAAACTTTAAGTTTTTGTTTAACCCCCTGTATATTGACACACCGGTGAGTCAATCTAAGTAACATAATACACAAATCCCCATCAAAATCCATCAGTTTAAACTAGAGATATCCGTTTTTTTGCATGGGCTGTGTCTCAATCCACCACATCTGCCTATTTTGCCTTTCGCACTGCATCCGGCTGTTTGTCAGACCAGAAGACATCCCGAAAATCAGTCTTCTCAAGAAGGTCATTAAAGCAAGGTTAAGAAGCGGTAGATATGTTCATCTCTTGCACATCTATCGTTTCAGTGATAATACTAAATTGTAATTATTTTGCACTATGGCCTATTTATTGCCTTACCTCCATAACTTGCTACATTTGCACACATTGTATATATATTTTCTGTTGTATTTTTGACTTTATATTTTGTTTTACCCCATATGTAACTCTGTGTTGTTGTTTTTTATCGCACTGCTTTGCTTTATCTTGGCCAGGTTGCAGTTGTAAATGAGAACTTGTTCTCAACTGGCTTACCTGGTTAAATAAAGGTGAAAAAAAAAAAAAAAAAAAGTGAAATATGTTCTATGTGCTCTATTTCTATGCCTCCCGTTCTCATGTTTCGTTTTTGTGTCTTTTACTTTCAGTTTTTTACACCAGTTTCAAACAGCTGAAAATACAATATTTTTTTGATATTGTGGTCCCCTGGTCTTCTGGTACCAGTGCTGTGGGAAAGGATGCTAGGCTTAGCAGAGACAGCTCATAGGTGAGTGCAGTGGAGGTAGGAAGAAAACAGAGAGACACAGATGTACTGCCGTACTGCCAGTTCCTTAATATGTTGGCTCCATATGTATTAGCAATTAACACTTAGGAGTGACAGACAGACAGACGGACAGACAGAGTGACAGACAGAAGGACGGACGGACAGACGGACAGACGGACAGACAGAGTGACAGCAGAGAAGAGGCAGAGACAGACTGCTCAACAGGGAGGCAACTTTAGGCCCAGTTATAGAGTTGTATTTCCAGTGGTGCTTTTACATGTTGTATTTATCTTAAACATGAGCTGGTTAAAAAGGAGCAAGGGCGCAACTTTCACTGGGGACGACGGGCAATGTCCCCCACATTCTGAAATTGTATTTTTTTAAGCTATTGTTTTCTCTTTATTCAACAGGCCCGGCGCCACCCACCCCCCCTTCATCCACACAATATAGGATGACCCTAAACCCACCCTCTGTGTTAAAAGTCTACAGGCACATCACCAGCGGGTGGAGGCATGATATGCTTACTGAGGCTGCAGGATGCCAGAAATATGTGACTATGTTTACCTGACAAACACGGACAATCCATAAAAGTCACTTCCAGTATTTGTCCAGGCAAACACGCTCTTTGCCTTTCAGACGCTATTGATTTTAGTGTTTGTGAGATATCATTTCCCCATTACTCGCCCAATACTTTGCAGTTTAAATGTGAAAAGTTGAATTGTATTACTGTGTTTTCAAAGAGGGTGGTTTGGAATATGGAGGATTTTGATGAATATGTTTGAAGTCATTGTTGTATACAAGTTTCAGACTTGTGTTTTTCTTTGTAAGCTTTGCCAAAGACCGGTTGGGGTTAAACCTCTACAATTCTAAACCGTTGGGGGTGGAGGGTACATATGGAATTGTTTTAAGATGGTCATACCATGGATCATTTAGCTATTTGCTTTGGAATTTTAGGACCCCTGTAGGTATAAAAATATATATATATTATTTACTACTATAGCCCATATAAATAGCCCATATAAACACATTGAATAACACATTCACAAATGGCAAAAATACATTTTGCCATAAATCATAAGGAATAAGGTTTTGAATTGTCTGTCCTACTGTATATCTAGGAGATGTAAGAAAGATCACACAACATGTAAAAGCACCACTGGAGATACAACTCACCACTATAACTGGGCCTCTGTTGCCTCTGTTGCCTCCCTGTTGTGCAGTCTGTCTCTGCCTCTTCTCGGCTGTCACGCTGTCTCTGACCGTCTGTCTGTCTGTCACTATCGTTGATAATGGCGCCGGAGGGGATGGCTGCTGTTTTACGGGGCTCCTGTGTGTTTTTTCGCATTGTTTGTAACTTATTTTGTACATAATGTTGCTGCTACCGTCTCTTATGACCGAAAATAGCTTCTGGACATCAGAACAGCGATTACTCACCTCGAACTGGACGGAGATTCTTTCTTTAATGAGTCCGACGCGAAAGATAATATACAGCTTCTCCGAGACCAGGTCCAAATCCCTGTCATTCACATGAAGACAAGACGGAAATACAGGGGGTGGAGAGCGGGGTGCCTTGTGAAAATTTGTAGGCAAGTGGGTAACCCGCCTCTACCATCCGTTCTATTGGCCAACGTGCAATCACAGGAGAGTAAACTGGATGTTCTCAGTTCGAGACTACCCTACCAACGGGACATTAAAAACTGTAATATCTTATGTTTCACCGAGTCGTGGCTGAACGACGACATGGAAAATATACAGTTGGCTGGGTTTTCCTTGCATCAGCAGGACAGAACAGCTACGTCTGGTAAGACACGGGGTGGTGGTGTGTCTACATTTACATTTTTACATTTTAGTCATTTAGCAGACGCTCTTATCCAGAGCGACTTACAGGAGCAATTAGGGTTAAGTGCCTTGCTCAAGGGCACATCGACAGATTTTCACCTAGTCGGCTCGGGGATTAGAACCTGCGACCTTTCGGTTACTGGCACAACGGTCTTAACCACTAAGCTACCTGCCGCCCGTCTATTTGTCAATAACAGCTGGTGCACGATGTCTAATATTAAGGAAGTCTCGAGGTATTGCTCGCCTGACGTAGAGTACCTCATGATAATCTGTAGACCACACTATCTACCAAGAGAGTTTTCATCTATATTTTTCGTAGCCGTCTACTTACAGTTGAAGTTGGAGGTTTACATACACCTTAGCCAAATACATTTAAACTCAGTTCACAATTCCTGACATTTAATCCTAGTAAAAATTCCCTGTCTTAGGTCAGTTAGGATCACCACTTTATTTTAAGAATGTGAAATGTCAGAATAATAGTAGAGAAAATGATTTATTTCAGCTTTTATTTATTTCATCACATTCCCAGTGGGTCAGAAATGTACATACATTCAATTAGTATTTGGTAGCATTGCCTTTACATTGTTTAACTTGGGTCAAACGTATCGGGTAGCCTTCCACAAGCTACGCACAATAAATTGGGGGAATTTTGGTCCATTCCTCCTGACAGAGCTGGTGTAACTGAGTCAGGTTTGTAGACCTCCTTGCTCGCACACGCTTTTTCAGTTCTGCCCACACATTTCCTATAGGATTGAGGTCAGGGCTTATTGATGGCCACTCCAATACCTTGACTTTGTTGTCCTTAAGCCATTTTGCCACAACTTTGGAAGTATGCTTGGGGTCATTGTCCATTTGGAAGACCCATTTGCAACCAAGATTTAACTTCCTGACTGATGGCTTGAGATGTTTCTTCAATATATCCACATAATTTTCCTTCCTCATGATGCCATCTATTTTGTGAAGTGCACCAGTCCCTCCTGCAGCAAAGCACCCCCACAGCATGATGCTGCCACCCCCGTGCTTCACGGTTGGGATGGTGTTCTTCGGCTTGCAAGCTACCCCCTTTTTCCTCCAAACATAACTATGGTCATTATGGCCAAACAGTTCTATGTTTGTTTCATCAGACCAGAGGACATTTCCTAAAAAAGTACGATCTTTGTCCCCATTTGCAGTTGCAAACCGTTGTCTGGCTTTTTTATGGCGGTTTTGGAGCAGTGGCTTCATCCTTGCTGAGCGGCCTTTCAGGTTATGTTGATATAGGACTCGTTTTACTGTGGCTACAGATAATTTTGTACCTGTTTCCTCCAGCATCTTCACAAAGTCCTTTGCTGTTGTTCTGGGATTGATTTGCACTTTTCGCTCCAAAGTACGTTCATCTCTAGGAGACAGAACGCGTCTCCTTCCTGAGCAGTATGACGGCTGCGTGGTCCCATGGTGTTTATACTTGCGTACTATTGTTTGTACAGATGAACGTGGTACCTTCAGGCGTTTGGAAATTGCTCCCAAGGATGAACCAGACTTGTGGAGGTCTACAATTTTTTCTGAGGTCTTGGCTGATTTCTTTTGATTTTCCCATGATGTCAAGCAAAGAGGCACTGAGTTTGAAGGTAGGCCTTGAAATATATCCACAGGTACACCTCCAATTGACTCAAATGATGTCAATTAGCCTATAAGAAGCTTCTAAAGCCATGACATAATTTTCTAGAATTTTCCAAGCTGTTTAAAGGCACAGTCAATTTTGTGTATGTAAACTTCTGACCCACCGGATTTGTGATACAGTGAATTATAAGTGAAATAATCTATCTGTAAACAATTGTTTGAAATATTACTTGTGTCATGCACAAAGTAGATGTCCTAACCAACTTGCCAAAACTATAGTTTGTTAACAAGACATTTGTGGAGTGGTTGAAAAATACATTTTAATGACTCCAACCTAAGTGTATGTAAACTTCCGACTTCAACTGTACCACCACGAACCGATGCTTGCACTAAGACCGCACTCAACGAGCTGTATAAGGCCATAAGCAAACAAGAAAATGCTCATCCAGAAGTGCCGCTCCTAGTGGCCGGGGACTTTAATGCAGGAAAACTTAAATCCTTTTTACCTAATTTCTACCAGAATGTCACAAGTGCATCTAGAGGAAAAAAAACTCTAGACCACCTTTACTCCACACACAGAGACGCGTACAAAGGTCTCCCTCGCCCTCCATTTGGCAAATCTTACCAAAATTCTATCCTCCTGATTCCTGCTTACAAGCAAAAACGAATGCAGGAAGTACTAGTGACTCGCTCAACACGGAAGTGGTCAGATGACACGGATGCTATGCTACAGGACTGTTTTGCTAGCACAGACTGGAATATGTTCCGGGATTCATCCAATGGCGTTGAGGAGTATACCATCTCAGTCACCGGCTTCATCAATAAGTGCATCGATGACATCGTCCCCACAGTGACCGTACGTACACATCTCAACCACAAGCCATGGATTACAGGCAATAGCCGCACCGAGCTAAAGACTAGAGCTGCCGCTTTCAAGGAGCAGGACACTAATCCGGACGCTTATAAGAAATCACGCTATGCCCTCAGACGAACAATCAAACAGGCAAGCATCAATACAGGACTAAGATTGAATCCTAGTACACCGGCTCTGACGCTCGTCGGATGTGGCAGGGCTTGCAAACTATTACGGACTACAAAGGGAAACCCAGCCGCAAGCTGCCCAGTGACGCGAGCCTACCAGACAAGCTAAATGCCTTCTATGCTCGCTTCAAGGCAAGCAACACTGAAGCATGCATGAGAGCACCAGCTGTACCGGACGACTGTGTGATCACGCTCTCCGTAGCCGATGTGAGCAAGACCTTTAAACAGGTCAACATTCACAAGGCCGCGGGGCCAGACGGATTACCAGGATGTGTACTCAGAGATGCGCGGACCAACTGGCAAGTGTCTTCACTGACATTTTCAACTTCTCCCTGACCGAGTCTGTAATACCTACATGTTTCAAGCAGACCACCATAATCCCTGTGCCCAAGAAAGCGAAGGTAACCTGCCTAAATGACTACCGCCCCGTAGCACTCTCATCTGTAGCCATGAAATGCTTTGAAAGGCAGGTCATGGCTCACATCAATACCATCATCCCGGAAACCCTAGACTCACTCCAATTCGCATACCGCCCCAACAGATCCACAGATGACGCAATCTCAATTGCACTCCACACTGCCCTTTCCCACCTGGACAAAAGGAACACCTATGTGAGAATGTTGTTCATTGACTACAGCTCAGCGTTTAACACCATAGTGCCCACAAAGCTTATCACTTTGCTAAGGACCCTGGGACTAAACACCTCCCTCTGCAACTGGATCCTGGACTTCATGACAGTCCGCCCCCTGGTGGTAAGGGTAGGCAACAACGCATCTGCCACACTGATCCTCAACACGGGGGCCCCTCAGGGGTGCGTGCTTAGTCTCCTCCTGTACTCCCTGTTCACCCAAGACTGCATGGCCAAGCACGACTCCAACACCATCATTAAGTTTGCTTACGACACAACAGTGGTAGGCCTGATCACCGACAATGATGAGACAGCCTATAGGGAGGAGGTCAGAGACCTGGCAGTGTGGTGCCAGGAAAACAACCTCTCCCTCAACGTGAGCAAGACAAAGGAGATGATCGTGGACTACAGGAAAAGGAGTGCCGAACAGACCCCTATTCACATCAATGGGGCTGTAGTGGAGCGGGTCAGGAGTTTCAAGCTCCTTAGTGTCCACATCACCAACAAACTCTCATGGTCCAAACACACCAAGACAGTCGTGAAGAGGGCACGACAACACCTTTTCCCCCTCAGGAGACTGAAAAGATTTGGCATGGGTCCCCAGATCCTCAAAAAGTTTTACAGTTGCACCATCGAGAGCATCCTGACCGGTTGCATCACCGCCTGGTATGGCAACTGCTCGGCATCCGGCCATAAGGCGCTACAGAGGGTAGTGCGTTCAACCCAGTACATCACTGGGGCCAACCTGCCTGTCATCCAGGACCTATATGCTAGGTGGTGTCAGAGGAAGGCCCTAAAAATAGTCAAAGACTCCAGTCACCCAAGTCATAGACTGGTCTCTCTGCTACCGCATGGCAAGTGGTACCAGAGCGCCAAGTCTTGGTCCAAAAGGCACCTTAACAGCCATAAGACTGCTGAACAATTGATCAAATGGTCACCCCTTTGTTTTTTCACTGCTGCTACTCGCTGTTTATTATCTATGCATAGTCACTTTACCCCTACCTACATGTACAAATTACTGACTAACCTGTACCCCCGCACATTGACTCAGTACCGGTACCCCCTGTATATAGCCTCATTATAGTTATTTGATTGTGTTACTTTTTATTTAATTTTTTACTTTAGTTTATTTAGTAAATAGTTTCTTAACTCTATTTCTTGAACTGTATTGTTGGTTAAGGGCTTGTAAATAAGCATTACACGTTGTATTCGGCGCACGTGACAAATATTTTGTTTGTTTTTGGTTTAGTTTTTTTTTGGTCACGTATTTAACCCCTTATTTTTGTTGCCACAAAACTACCTCCATACTTTAATTTGTTTGTATGGAGAACACCATCATGTTCCTGAGAGTCTCCCCTTTCCATAGTGGGGTCATATTAGTTTGGAGCTCAAACAGTTAGGACGCCACAGACGTTTTTGTGAGGAGATTTTCGGGATCTATCATGGTCTGACAAATCCACTGCAGTGGATTGAGACACAGTCCATCCAAAAAACATGATATGTCTAGCTTAAATTGACAGATTTTGATGGGGATTTTTTTATTATGTTACTTCGATTGACACACGTGTACTGTAATAACTTTGCTATTGAGATGAGAGTTAGGAAAACGCTTGAATTTCTGGTTTAAAAAAAGGTAACTCCTCAAGAAATCAAAAACGTCATCAGTGTCAAGTCAAAACATATTTATTTGTTTTGTTTAAAATATATTTTCAAATGGAATTATGGCATACAGTACAATAAACAAATTCCTAATAACGTATTCTTATCATAAATTATTAAAAATATCATGCAATTTAAAACATAGACAATAAAAGCTACTGGAATTGATATTAAATCAAAATGCTGGTATCATTATTCAGTTACAGTATACAGACATTCCTCCATAATTTGGTTGATAATATTGTTGTTATATCACAGAGCACACATTCCTTCACACAGCCAGGCCTAAAGAAAATCACCTGATACATATCCATTTTGCTTTTAACATTGTTTCACATGCAGTGACTGAGTGCCAAAACTAGGAAATGTCATTAGAGGACAACCTGTTGCAGAATCTCATAAATATACAGTAAGCCGATAAAGTGCTCATGCAGAAATCATGGCCGATCATGAAAGTTATGTGAGGCTTTCTGTTTGGAAAACAGTTCAAAATCAATGGTATTAGTTATCATCATGGTACATTCTAAACTGCAGTAGTGTTCCCTGTGGAAGGATGGCACCACAGGATGACACACGTGAAGCTCTAGGACAGGAGGACAGGAAGTGCTTGCAGAAGAACAATAGAATGTTCTATTGTTGTAATATTCTAATGTTCTAGGAGCCAGGTAACCAGGAAGTGCTTTCTATAGGAACCTGAAGGCCATGCTAGCATATCATACTGCAATACAATATGGGGCCTTTTGCAGCATAGAGCAGTATAGTTCCTGCATGGTGCCAGGATAGGGTAGGACAGTCTCCAGATACAGTATACCCTGCTACTGCCAGCCATGCAGAAGATGCAAACCATTAAGAAAGCAGCAAAGAGGCTTTAGCTTCAAATGTATCATACACATACACTATACCCAGTTAGTGTAAACATTCTAAAAAGAAAACAGAAAACAAACATATAGACAGAGATTTTCTTTGCTTGAATGGATGCATATAATTTGCATCAGCCCTAAAAACTTTTGGCTTTGGAAAATGTAGACTTCATCGTGCTTTGGAGCACATGCTCGTTGACCTGTGTTTATGATGGACTTTCTGGTTGCCTGACACTGTGGCAATAGCTAAATGTTTGCTCACACAACTGAGTAATAACCTTGAGTTCATGCCGTCAAAGCCAGGCTGTTGCCTAACTGATTATCTGATCAAACCATTTTTAACCTCTCCATATCAGATATGTCTCCTGTCTGGGGGGTTTCACAGGGGTGACATCTATTCAGATTATTTGTGTTGCATACATGCATAATCAGAATTGCATGAGTACGATTCCATGAGTCTCTACACTCCTGGAAAAAAAGGTGCTATCTAGAACCTAAAAGGGTTCTTTGGCTGTCCCCATAGGATAACCCTTTGGAGAACCCTTTTTGGTTCCAGATATAACCCTTTTGGTTCTATGTAGAACACTTTACACAGAGGGTTCTACCTGGAACCTAAAATGGTTCTACTTGTCGGGACAGCCAAAGAAGCCTTTTGGAACCCTATTTTCTAAGAGTGTAGCACGTAGCTCTGTGGATTTCAAGAAAGTTTTGGAATTCAGAATTAGTCTACAGTATCAGAACACCCAATTTGCCTTCACATGACAAAGCACGCTTGAAGTCCAAATGCCTGTATTGTAACCGTACTTGTAATGGACTAGCAGGAGTCAAACAACTTCACAATTAAAGAAAGAAAATTACAATGGCACTGCATTACAATGGATATTTTCAGTCGGATACATACGTGGGATGTGTGTGTGGAGATTGTCAATGCAACACAACGTTTAAGAAAACTAAGCTAAAGAGCTTTTGTAAAGTTTAGGTCTGTTCTAGTACATTTCTCTGAAGTCCAGGCGCTGACTGTCTGCAAATAAATCTTACTGCATTTTAGCTCACATTCACCAGTATACACAAGACATAAAGTATAAAAAGATAAAGTATTAACACAGCTCATAGATTTACGTTTAAAAAATGAAGGAAGGTTTATATATTAATCTCTTTCCTCTTTCCGTCAGGTGTCATTTGTGTGTGACCACATGACTGACCCGAACGCTAAGAGCATTCAGTACTATTCACCGTTGGCATGTTCAGCAGGACTAGTTACCAGACCTGGGTTCAAATACATGTGTAATTGATTATTTGATATTTAGATACTTATTTTCTGTGTATCTCAGTATTTTTCAAATTGAGAATTCTATTGGAAGTATTTGAAAGTATTATCAAATACTTATTTCAAATACTATTTTCAAATGCCTGGGAGTGTATTTGAGTCAGTGTATGTAAGTATTTTCAAATACTTTCCAAGTGTATTTCCAAATACTTTCCAAGTGTATTTCCAAATACATTACAATATTCAACTACTTGTCTTTCAAAAAAATATATATATTGAAATACTTACTTCAAAATGTATTTGAAAGTAATTGAAATACCCTATATAGTATTTGAACCAGGTCTGCTAGTTACAAGACATTGAAGTCTCATTCTCAAACATTCTCACTTTCTGTGCAAAAACCCTCTATCGAATTGATAGAGAGAGAATATCTAAAATTATTCTGTGTGTGTGTGTGTGTGTGTGTGTGTGTGTGTGTGTGTGTGTGTGTGTGTGTGTGTGTGTGTGTGTGTGTGTGTGTGTGTGTGTGTGTGTGTGCCGGTGTAACAAATTAAATCTAGTCTTCTCAGACTAAAAGCATCATAAACTGAATGTCTGGTCTTTCTCTTCTATGTGTTTACGTGCAGCCGCAGGACTCTACGATCATATCAGGGACGTCGGTCTTGACGATGCTGTGCTGTGAGTTGAAGTAGACCATAGACAGAGGCCTGCGCTGGATGGGCACACAGCAAGAAGACACCGCTGAATTGATGCCGTTGGCTTTGAGCTGGCTGAACACTGTGGCGTGGAAAGAAGACGCGATGCCCGGAGACCCGGCCAGGGCCTGGGGACACTGGCCCATACAGTAGTTCATATGGTACCCTTCAGGCGCTATGATCCAGTCCTGCCACTGGATATCCTTGAACTTGACATAGAAGTCCTTCTTGCAGCAGACGCTGACGTTGTCCCCGCAGCGCAGGGATCTCCTCTGGAGGATGTGCTTGGAGTCGTCACGGTGCCGCACCTGGGCCACCACGAATGGCTGATGGGCCATGTCCATGGACTTACCCAGCTCACACAGGTTCTGGCCCTGGCCCGGCTCAGACCCGGCCTCCTTGCAGGTGACCTCAAGCTGTAGCCGCCGCTTGCCCCCGTCCATGAAGGCCTGCAGGGTGTGGGTGATGGGGAAGGTATGCCAGTTGCTCTGCTGCGCATCCAAGATCTTCTCCAAGAGGAGGGTGCGGTTGGAGCTGCCCTCCCCAGAGCCAGACAGGTAGATGTGGGCTGTGGCAGTGGGGCGGGGGCCCCGGTTAGGGGTGTCGGAGGAGTGGACATACAGCCACAGGGCAGACTGAAGCACCTGGATGCTGTGGTCTCTCTCCTGCAGGAACTGGAAGGTGAGGCCTGACGGGGTGCCAGTAGTGGTGTTCATCTCATCTAGATCACAGAGAGAAAAGACAGAGCAGAGAGAGGTAAGATTTTTAAAAATATATTTTAAAAAATGTTTGTCATTTAGCAGACGCTCTTATCCAGAGCGACTTACAGGAGCAATTAGGGTTAAGTGCCTTGCTCAAGGGCACATCGACAGATTTTTCACCTAGTCGGCTCGGGGATTAGAACCAGCGACCAACGCTCTTAACCACTAAGCTACCTGCCACCCAAGACCGATTTGTCATCTTTCAAAGTGTAAACAGCCAAACAGGTCCATTCTATAAGTGATGCCAATACATCTCAAGCACTACATTCGACAATTATGCAAGTCAAGAACTACATTAGATATATTTCACTAAAACGTATAAACTGATGTTTATGTTGTTTAGTTGTATGAGTTATTTCAAAGTTATTTCAAACCATCAAAATGGAATCATTAATATTTTATATTGAAATGCGCAAGAGAAAAGAGGTGTGTAATAAGCATCTGATTTTAGTCTCGAGCGTTACCAACTTCTGCGTAAATCAAGGTTTGAGGTCACATAGCGCACGGAAGCTTGAGGTACCTTTAGGTTAAAGAGGTATCTTAAGTCAGTGTTTCAATGTAAATAAATGTGTGAGCTCTGTATTTCAATGTACATGGTTTATTTACATTGTTCCAAAAGCGCATTCGATACCAGTACATTGGAGTTCATAACCAACAAAGGATAATAAAGTGCACATACGGTTCCACTAGTATACACTACGATATAATATATATTTTTTAAGTACACTTACCCATTTCTGCGAAGCTCACTATTTCATATCCCGGATCTTTGGTTTCCTTGATCTTGTTTTCAAGTTCAATGGTGCCGTCCGGTCTGACACGTCCCTTGTGCAGTTTGCGGAGCGCGGTGAGAAGTGCCGCGCGGGGCACCGTCGATGTGATGTTCGGTCTCTCTTTCAGGTGCAGCTTGTTCAAGATCTGCTGCTTGGCGATTTCAACCAGGAGCCTCTGCTCCGAATCCTTCTCCATCAGCGGCATGCCGCAAGACGCGCAGCCCGGCGTGGTCCCTGCCGTGGCCGCAGCCTCCAGGCCCATCACCAGCAGAGTAGTCATCAATAAATACATTGGCAATGTTGAAAATGAAGAGAATGGAATGTTGGTGGAGTCTCGAATACTATGCATTTTAAAGACAGCAGGCGTTGGTAAAAATAATCGATCAAATGGAAGAAAACATGTTGAAATATGTGTGGTCCCTGAGTTGGTTGCTCTTGTATTTAACAAGTTCCTGAACTCTTCCAGTCAGCAGGTGCTTGTTCCCGCAGGTGGATGCCTCGAATACAACGGTTAAGAGAGCATGAGTGGTACTTCAACACCTGATGATGCTCCCCATATCTGGGTTAATCTACCAGAAGTTGTGACACGTTAGAGGGAGGCACATCAAGGAAATTACAGGCACTGCACTGTCTCGCTCTGTTTATTTTTCTTAGGCACAAACACACACACACACACACACACACACAAACACACACACCACGTAAGCAGAGAAATACGTGCAAGAATGAGCGAGAACCATGACACATGCGCTATAGCGCACAGTGATCAAAGAGGCCACATTACGCACAGTGCTTTTAAGGTTAAAATAAGACATAGGCTATATTATCGATTCCAGCTAGCAAACCACTATATTACCGAATAATAAATTATAATAGGCAAACCCCTGCCACGTAGACCTGTAGCTGTTGCCAACTTTGACACATCTTTATTTGAATGATGGCATGACGCCCAGGGATTAGTCAGCGCGACCCTTCACATTGAAGTGACCAGATCAAAGTACAGCAAACTATTAACTTTACCCCAGTTAGTTACCACTCTTTAATCAATCTCTATCTGGTCAGATAGGCTTGATAATGTAAGTAAATATGATGCAATTAATTAGGCCTATTGCTCTGTCGTAAAAAATGTCCTGCAGAAGGGAAGGGAGTGAGGGGCGGGTGGAGCAGGTGGGAGAAAATATTGATAAGGTCAGTATCCTTTCTCTCTGAACATGAACTTGAAATTGTACTAATGTTGATTTTTATGTTTATTTCTATTCTACTCTATTTAATTTCTTTATCATGTATTTGACCATGTGAGTCCGTATGTGCGCAGGTGGGTCTGAAATTGATAGTCATTATGGGCTATATTTTTTGTCTGCATACTTCAAGTGTTGTATTTTTACCCAATTGCAAAACGGTGTCAATAAACTCATAAAACAGGCGTTTTGAAGTTATGCACGCCTCACAGCAGGTGAACGAACACGTTGGTGCTAAGGGTACAGGTTCTAAAGATGTGATCAGGTCATGACAGTAGCCTAGATTACATTTACAAGAGGACATTAATAAAATACTGAGTTTGTTCCACGTGTTTCTGCGTACGTAGGCCAGCAGACCAATAGGGCTGCCTGCCCACTCAATGTACACCAATAACATAAATAGCCTACACTGTAAGAAATTGCTGTACATTTAGAGCGACAACTTTACAGTTAGCTACTGTAATTCTATATTACAATACAGCACTGTAAAGAGCAATACATTATGGGAGGCTCAGTGGCATTCCGCTACAATGCTGTATATTACCAGCAGCATACTGTGAATTATGGTGCATTTTTTCTGAAAGTGTTGTGGTCGGGAAAGAATCTCTGGCTCATTAACATATTTGGAGGCGTGCCTTGTAAGAGGCTATATTTGTTGCACCTGTCAGTGAGAATGATGTACTGCACAGAATACAGTACCATACCGTATTTTGGAATCTAAAAACCTTGTAATGTAAATCTACAGTTATTTACCGGATACTGTGCTGCCAGTATTTTCCTGTCATTCAGTACAACCCCACAGAATACAGTACCATGCTGTATTTTTGGAGCGCCAAAAACGTTTTGAACACTAGTGGGTGCATGGCATTGTGGTTTCTGGCTCATTAACATGTACAAGTTACACAACATAGCAGTGAACTGAACGGCCATCAGGTAAAAAAAAGAATGGGCCTTGTTTGGGGGCGGAGCTCATTAGAATAATAGACAGCAATGTGCTTTGCAAGTGGGCGGCAGGTAGCTTAGTGGGTAAGAGCGTTGTGCCAGTAACCGAAAGGCCGCTGGTTCTAATCCCAGAGCCGACTAGGTGAAAAATCTGTCGATGTGCCCTTGAGCAAGGCACTTAACCCTAATTGCTCCTGTAAGTCGCTCTGGATAAGAGCGTCTGCTAAATGACTAAAAATGTAAATGTAAAAATGTTAATTTGTCATTTACATTTTGGTAATTTAGTAGACACTTATCCAGAGCAATTTAGTCATTGCATTAAAAACCCCTAGAGTCGATTGACGCACCCATGGATCACACGGTGACATCATTTTGAATATTGAATTGCTCCCTGTGTGTTTTTGCTAGAGATTTAGCGTTTCTTGTGGTGGCTGTAGCTCAATCCCTTCTTTCCTTTATGCCTACTCCATAACATTGGGCGGGTGAAAGCGGGCCTTTTTCTACACGAGAGGATCCGGACAACATCATCACGAAATCGTCTATAAAACCCGAACCATGTGAGCTACAAACCAATAAAGTCACCAATATCGAAAGGGGAGACTGGTTGTTTGGCTCTATGACATCCACTAGCTTTACAGCAGTCATCTGAACTCTCTGTCTCGGACGTCCTCATTTCGAACAGGTTTGTCTGGACAGTCGGTTTTAGTAAGAAGACCTCTTCGAAGTGAGGATGTCCGAGACAGAAGGTTCAGATGAGTTCAGATGAATTTGCAAGTAGCCCGCTTAACTACAAGAACATTCTCGGTAAAGGTAACACAATATTTTTACTTGCTATGACTGTGATATGTTCTTGTTTATCTACCATGGTTTAAAACCCCTGTACGTCTAAGCCCTTAGATTGCAATATCTACTAAGCTAGCATATGGAATTGTTTTAAGATGGTCATAAAATGCATAATTTATCCATTTGATTTTGAATTTTAGGACCCCTGTAGGTATAAAAAAATATATATACGAAAATTATTTGATGAACATTTTAATTTAGCCTTTACTGCTATATCTCATAAAAACGCATTGAATAACACATTAATAAATGGCAAAACAGAAATTAGAAAATTAAATAATAAGGAAGAAGGTTTTGAAATATCTGTCCTTATATCTAAGAGATAGAAGAACACTTAGGGAAAACATATTGATTTTTTTTTACCCATGTTTGGTCACGTTATTTTTGGCACATTTTATGCACTTATTGCAATTCATCCAGCTGGTTTTGGGTTACCTTCAGATGACTCCCCTGATCCTTGGGTGCATTGTAGAGCAGTGGCTTCATCAATGTTTCACCAAATCATTTATATAAATTATATACAGTACCAGTCAAAAGTTTGGACACACCTACTCATTCCAGGGTTTTTCTTTCTTTTTAAAACTATTTTCTACATTGTAGAATCATAGCGAAGACATCAGAATGATGAAATAACATATATTGAATCGTGTAGTAACCAAAAAAGTGTTAAACAAATCAAAATATATTTGAGATTTGAGATTCTTCAAATAGCCACCCTTTGCCTTGATGACAGCATTGCACACTCCTGGCATTCTCTAAACCAGCTTCACCTGGAATGCTTTTCCAACAGTCTTGAAGGAGTTCCCACATATTCTGAGCACTTGTTGTCTGCTTTTCCTTCACTCTGCGGTCCGACTCATCCCAAACCATGTCAGTTGGGTTGAGGTCGGGGGATTGTGGAGACCAGGTCATCTGATGCAGCACTCCATCACTCTTCTTCTTGGTAAAATAGCCCTTACACAGCCTGGAGGTGTGTTGGGTCATTGTCCTGTTGAAAAACAAATGATAGTCCCACTAAGCCCAAACCAGATGGGATGGCATATCGCTGCAGAATGCTGTGGTAGCCATGCTGGTTAAGTGTGCCTTGAATTCTAAATAAATCACAGGCCAGCAAAGCACCCCCCAACCATAACACCTCCTCCTCCATGCTTTACGGTGGGAACTACACATGCGGAGATCATCCATTCACCCACATCGCGTCTCACAAAGACACAGCGGTTGGAATCAAAAATCTCAAATTTGGACTCCAGACAAAAGCACAAATTTCCACCGGTCTAATGTCCATTGCACGGGTTTCTTGGCCCAAGCAAGTCTCTTCTTCTTATTGGTGTCCTTTTGTAATGGTTTCTTTGCAGCAATTCGACCATGAAGGCCTGATTCACACTGTCTCCTCTGAAGAGTTGATGTTGAGATGTGTCTGTTACTTGAACTCTGTGAAGCATTTATTTGGGCTGCAATTTCTGAGGCTGGTAACTCTAATGAACTTATCCTCTGCATCAGAGGTAACTCTGGGTCTTCCATTCCTGTGGCGGTCCTCATGAGAGCCAGTTTCATCATAGCGCTTGATGGTTTTTGCGACTGCACTTGAAGAAATGTTCAAAGTTCTTGAAATGTTCTGTATTGATTGACCTTCATGTCCTAAAGTAATGATGGACTGTCGTTTCTCTTTGCTTATTTGAGCTGTTCTTGCCATAATATGGACTTGGTCTTTTACCAAATAGGGCTATCTTCTGTATACCACCCCTACCTTGTCACAACACAACTGATTGGCTCAAATGCATTAAGAAGGAAAGAAATTCCACAAATTAACTTTTAACAAGGCACACCTGTTAATTGAAATGCATTTCAGGTGACTACCTCATGAAGCTGGTTGAGAGAATGCCAAGAGTGTGCAAAGCTGTTATCAAGGCAAACGGTGGCTATTTGAAGAATCTCAAATATAAAATATATTTTGATTTGTTTAACACTTTTTTGGTTACTACATGATTCCATATGTGTTATAGTTTTGATGTCTTCACCATTATTCTACAATATAGAAAAACAGTAAAAATAAAGAAAAACCCTTGAATGAGTAGGTGTGTCCAAACTTTTGACTGGGAATGTATATTTTTTTATACAGTTGAAGTCGGAAGTTTACATACACTTAGGTTGGAGTCATTAAAACTCATTTTTCAACCACGCCACACATTTCTTGTTAACAAACTATAGTTTTGGCAAGTCGGTTAGGACATCTACTTTGTGCATGACACAAGTAATTTTTCCAACAATTGTTTACAGACAGATAATTTCACTTATAATTCACTGTATCACAATTCCAGTGGGTCAGAAGTTTACATACACTAAGTTGACTGTGCCTTTAAACAGCTTGGAAAATTCAAAAAAATGATGTCATGGCTTTCGAAGGTTCTTATAGGCTAATTTACATCATTTGAGTCAATTGGAGGTGTACCTGTGGATGTATTTCAAGGCCTACCTTCAAACTCAGTGCCTCTTTGCTTGACATCATGGGAAAATCAAAAGAAATCAGCCAAGACCTCAGAAAAATAATTGTAGACTTCCACAAGTCTGGTTCATCCTTGGGAGCAATTTCCAAACACCTGAAGGTACCGCGTTCATCTGTACAAACAATAGTACGCAAGTATAAACACCATGGGACCACGCAGCCATCATACCGTACAAAAGTATCTATATCCACAGTAAAACGAGTCCTATATCGACATAACCTGAAAGGCTGCTCAGCAAGGAAGAAGCCACTGCTCCAAAACCGCCATAAAAAAGCAAGCTACGGTTTTCAACTGCACATGGGGACAAAGTTCATACTTTTTGGAGAAATGTCCTCTGGTCTGATGAAACAAAAATAGAACTGTTTGGCCATAATGACCATTGTTATGTTTGGAGGAAAAAGGTGTGGCTTGCAAGCCGAAGAACACCATCCCAACCGTGAAGAACGGGGGTGGCAGCATCATGCTGTGGGGGTGCTTTGCTGCAGGAGGGACTGGTGCACTTCACAAAATAGATGGCATCATGAGGAAGGAAAACTATGTGGATATATTGAAGAAACATCTCAAGACATCAGTCAGGAAGTTAAAGCTTGGTCGCAAATGGTCTTCCAAATGGACAATGACCCCAAGCATACTTCCAAAGTTGTGGCAAAATGGCTTAAGGACAAGTCAAGGTATTAGAGTGGCCATCACAAAGCCCTGACCTCAATCCTATAGAAAATGTGTGGGCAGAACTGAAAAAGCATGTGCGAGCATGGAGGCCTACAAACCTGACTCAGTCACACCAGCTCTGTCAGGAGGAATGGGCCAAAATTCACCCAACTTATTGTGGGAAGCTTGTGGAAGGCAACCCGAAACATTTGACCCAAGTTAAACAATTTAAAGGCAATGCAACCAAATACTAATTGCGTGTATGTAAACTTCTGACCCACTGGGAATGTGATGAAAGAAATAAAAGCTGAAATAAATCACTCTCTACTATTATTCTGGCATTTCACATACTTAAAATAAAATGGTGATCCTAACTGACCTAAAACAGGGAATTTTTACTAGAATTAAATGTCAGGAATTGTGAAAAACTGAGTTTAAATGTATTTGGCTAAGGTTTCAACTGTAGGGGTCCTAAAATTCTAAATCTAATGGCTAAATTATACATTTTATGACCATCTAAAAACAATTCCATATGCTAGCTTAGTAGATATTGCGATCTAAGGGCTTAGACCTACAGGGGTTTTAAACAATGGTAGATAAACAAGAACATTTCACAGTCAAAAATATAATGTTACCGTTACTGAGAATGTTGTCGTAGTTAAGGGGGATACTTGCAAGTTTCTTTTTGTATTAGAAAATACAAAATACATGTATTCTAATTAAACTGTTACAACATACATTAATTGTACTTCAGGCCAGTGAAATACAAATGACAAAGTAGGTATTGAAACTATTGAAGTACCTATATTAATTACATGCAACATAAAAACTGCCCATCGTTGGCACTAGCTGCCTGCACTGTAAATCTGCAACAGTTTACTAATCACCGTGCTTCCAGTAATGCACTGTAAATTCTAGAAATACAGCGTGTTGCTGTAGTCAGGTGTTACAGTAATATGCTGTACATTTGTGTTTCAGTAAAGGTCCTGAAAATCTACAGTAATTTACTGGCTTCTGTGCTGCCAGTATTTTACTGTAAAAAATGTCAGGAAATGTTCTACAGTGTACCTGAATCAGGTCAATGACATTCCCAATAACATAAGATAGTTATAGTGAAATTAATTGAATAAAAAATATATATACATATCATACAAGGTGTGTAGGAAATCCTCTGTTGTTCTACAAGATGCATTTGATCCCAGAGAATAACACTTGAAAGCATTTGCCTCATTAAAACACTTCCTTTCAAAGTGGTCATCAAGGCTGAAAATGTAGGCCTACATGTAATCAAAATTCAAAAGTATGATGTTGGTGGATGAACATAGGTCAGACTAAGTCATCTTTAATTTAATTTAAACCCTAGTTGTATCATTGTATTCCTATAATAATTCACTGGTTTATTTTATCACAGTTCTCAGTACTTGCCCGCCACCTTGTGGGGAGTTGTGGATACTACACTAATACAATTACAACAGGAATGGATGGATCCCGGGAGTATGGTGGCTAGGTCACAGGGTCAGCAGCCAGGGTCAGCATCCAACATTATTTAGATGTAATTATATGAGGGGGGAGGGGTGTTTTTTTTTTTTTTTACAATACAAGTGGAGGGTCATGGTAAATGTTCACACATTTGTTTGTAAACAATTAACACGTTAGTTAGCTACCATATGTTCTTGTCAAACGAGTAGCTAGCAAACAAGAAGATATGCCAAATAACATTCTAAAAACCACTTGAGGGCAAAAAAAAAATAGGTATAGGCTCTATCGCGCACACAGCAACACTGTAGCCTACGCATAATCTCAACTATTTTACAGAAACTACCGGTCTATTTACGGTGTTGGCAGAACGTTTTAATCTTTAGCAGTAGTTTAATGCTGTATTTGGAAAATGACTGTGTCAGTTTCTGAACGACAAAACCATGGCAAATTGTTGTGTCCGTAGAACGTTTTATATCGACTTTTACCCCAACCAAAATATGATGGCCCGCGAATTCTGAAACATTATAGGGCATGCTACACATAGTTTTTTTTCAAGTAGAGTACTTACAGTAGTCACAGTTGTATTTTTCGTATAATTCTCTTCTACGTGACTTTGTATACATTTTTTATAGTACTGCTGGTATTCATTACTGCATTGTTGGGAAAGAGCGAGCAAGAAAGGCATTACACTGTACTTGTGCACCTGACAATAAAAACTTGAAATCAACTTGATACATAGGCAACTTCAATATAAAAGATCAGCTATTAAATGTGACTGAATCCCGATATTATAAACCGCGCTGCCTATGATATTGCAAAACTTGAAATGCATATAACCTATCTATTTAGTAGGCTACTAGGTCCCATTAAATGAGAGCTGCGCATGGTCATTTGTTGAACAGCACCTTCGGGAATATGAACCCATCACCGCCAGAAAACGTGAGCAATAATATTCTGCTATGGAAAATAAAATAAATAGAAAAAAGATTCCTATGTCAAATTATTTTAGATTCTAAAAATTCGAAATGCTAATTAGCAACAGAGAAGACCTCAGCAAAACTACAAATTCCCGCAGGAAGCTCCTGCACGTCATTTCTAGCTGACGCTGTCAGCTACCGTTCACCAGCGGGTTCAGAGACCTGTGGCCAATCCATGATGAATCCATGTGCTGTATTGAAATTAATTGAATAAAGTGTTGAACTTCTTCCGTCCCCTTTCTCTGTCTCAGCTAGCCACTGACTACACTTTAGCTAGCTAGTTAGCAGAGCAGTAAATAAAACAAGTATTTCGTATTACTTAGCCTAGATCATTGTTTGTACAGTATGTCGACTTTGGTGTCTATTTAAGACCTCATGGCATTTTTCAAGGAGAAGCATAAGAGCATTAAAAGGGGAGAAGACCACTATAAATCTGGCCATGTGGAGCAGTGCAGCTATAGTGAGGAGCAATTTACCGGTTTGCTCAGGGCCATCATGAGGGATAAAGTTTATCCTGTGTCAGTGAGTGTAGCTATTAAGTTAAGTTTGAGCATCTTAGCAATGCAATGTATTCTATACTGCTGTCAACATTATACAAGGAAAGAGTCACTTAATCAATTATATCATCATTAACCAGATTACCCCAGATACCAGACTTCGATGAGTGAGAACTCAGTTCTACAATGTTGTCATTGATGAGAATGAATCTAAAAATCTATTGACATTCAGAATTGGTTTTGTTTAGACATCCAGCCTGCATTGTATAATATAATAATAATAATAATAATAATAATAATAATAATAATAATAATAATAATAATATGCAATTTAGCAGACGCTTTTATCCAAAGCGACTTACAGTCATGTGTGCATACATTTTTACGTATGGGTGGTCCCGGGGATCGAACCCACTACCCTGGCGTTACAAGCGCCATGCTCTACCAATTGAGCTACCGAGGACCAGTTTCATGACCAGAGACAAATCTTCAAAAGGCACAGTATTTGTTTATTCGGAGTGGTACATGCATTCACACAGTCTTGATTTATAGGATACTTGCCACTATATGATTGATATGTCAAGTGATAAAATCCCAAGTTATCAATGAAAAGTTTATTGAAAAACTGCACTTGTCCTCATGTGAAAATCACAGTTGATTAAATATTCTACAGCTGTAATGTCATCAATCAAATCAAACTTTATTTATATAGCACATTTCTTACATCAAATGCATTTCAAGGTGTTCAAAGTCATGCATTGAAAGACATGTGGCACTTAGCATCCTTCCTCTTGGCAGGTCTCTATAGGTGACCAGGGTATTCTCTCTACCACATGAGAATGCCTCCATGTAGCCATGCAGCCTATTTTGGCAGTTCACAAAATCGGCCGTACGGATGTGGAATGTGAGTGGAGGAAGCCAGCCGTTACCCAACCAGATGCAGTCAGTGGAGGACCTGTACCCGGCCGAAGACTACAACCCTCTGTCCCGAGAGCCCACAGAGGAGGATCTTCAGTGGCTAAGGAACTGTCTCTGGGGCAGGTTCAGTGGAATGGCATGGCTCCTTGAACCTGAGCCAGAACAACCGCTACCCTCCCTGTCTGTACCGGACATTGTTAAAAAGCAAGGGCACCTGGGGCATGAAGGCATCCTGGCTGGCATGGTGCTGTCGGTGGAGCAGCAGGAAGCTAGAAGGCAGGCAACAGTTTGACAGCGCACCAACCCCAACTGGCACACCATGAGGAGAGGGAGGTTGGCTAGCAATTATGGAGCAGTTATAGGTCCAAGCACGTTACTCAGTCGCTACTAAAAAGGGTCCTCAGATCACAGTCGTTGGATGGGGTGTTGTCTGTAAAGTGGGCCACAGATAATGAAGAGGAGGGCATCAAGGCATTCAAAATGGCTACAGGGATGGAAGTACAGGAGTCAGGGCTTTGGGTCACAGGGTCTGGGATCCTGGGTGCCTCACCAGATGGTCTGGTGGGCACCACAGCAGTGGTGGAGGTCAAATGTCCCTAAGGTGCAAGGGACCTTACCATTGAGGAGGCAGTGAAGTCTAATTATTTCTATATCAAGGAGGGAGGGTCTCATCGCCTCTGTGAAGACCATCCTTACTGGCACCAGGTCCAAGGTCAGCTCCACATCCCTGGAAGGGACATATGCTTCTTCGTTGTGTAGACCAACGAAGCATCCATCACCATCCTCATTCAGCGTGACGTCCTCTGACAGATTCATATTGATCCTGCTGTCTGGACTTGTTTTCAGGGAAGTCAATGGTCAAAGAATATTACACATAGTTCATACACACACACTAGGCTCCTAGAATAGGTTATATTACATACAGGTTTTGCTCAAAGCAGCCAACTAAAGTAATGTAGTTAACTTTATCATGGGTACAGTGGGAATTTACAGTGCCTTCGGAAAGTATTCAGACCGCTTGACTTTTTCCACATTGTTACGTTACAGCCTTATTCAAAAATAGATTAAATACATAAAAATCCCTAGCAATCTACACACAATACCCCATAATGGTGCAGTCAGTGGAGGACCAGTACCCGGCTGAAGACTACAGATTTTTAGAAATTGTTGCAAATTTATTAAATATAAAAAACAGAAATACCTTATTTACATAAGTATTCAGACCCTTTGCTATGAGACTTGACATTTTGCTCAGGTGCATCCTGTTTCCATTGATGATCCTAGAGATGTTTCTACAACTTGATTGGAGTCCACCTGTGGTCAATTTTATTGATTGGACATGATTTGGAAAGGCACACACCTGTCTATTTAAGGCCCCACGGTTGACAGTGCAGGTCAGAGCAAAAACCAAGCCATGAGGCCGAAGGAATTGTCCGTAGAGCTCCGAGACAGGATTGTGTCGAGGCACAGATCTGGGGAAGGGTACCAAAAAATGTCTGCAGCATTGAAGGTCCCCAAGAACACAGTGGCCTCCATCATTCTTAAATGGAAGAGGTTTAGAACCACCAAGACTCTTCCTAGAGCTGGCCGCCCAGCCAAACTGAGCAATCGGGGGAGAAGGGCCTTGGTCAGTGAGGTGACCAAGAACCCGATGGTCACTCTGACAGAGCTCTAGAGTTCCTCTGTGGAGATGGGAGAACCTTCCAGAAGGACAACCATCTCTGCAGCACTCCACCAATCAGGCCTTTATGGTAGAGTGGCCAGATGGAAGCCACTCCTCAGTAAAAGGCACATGACAGCCCGCTTGGAGTTTGCCAAAAGGCACCTAAAGAATCTCAGACCATGAGAAACAAGATTCTCTGGTCTGATGAAACCAAGATTGAACTCTTTGGCCGGAATGCCAAGCGTCACCTCTGGAGGAAACCTGGCACCATCCCTACAGTGAAGCACGGTGATGGCAGCATCATGCTGTGGAGATGTTTTTCAGCGGCAGGGAATGGGAGACTAGTCAGGAATGAGGCAAAAATTAACGGAGCAAAGTACAGAGAGATCCTTGATGAAAACCTGCTCCAGAGCGCTCAGGACCTCAGACTGGGGCGAAGGTTCACCTTCCAACAGGACAACGACGCTAAGCACACAACCAAGACAACGCAGGAGTGGCTTCTGGACAAGTCTCTGAATGTCCTTGAGTGGCCGAGCCAGAGCCCGGACTTGAACCCAATCTAACATCTCTGAAGAGACCTGAAAATACAGTTGAAGTCGGAAGATTACATACACCTTAGCCAAATACATTTCAACTCAGTTTTTCACAATTCCTGACATTTAATCCTAGTAAGAATTCCCTGTCTTAGGTCAGTTAGGATCACCGCTTTATTTTAAGAATGTGAAATGTCAGAATAATAGTAGAGAGAATTATTTATTTCAGCTTTTATTTCTTTCATCACATTCCCAGTGGGTCAGAAGTTTACATACACTCAATTAGTATTTGGTAGTATTGCCTTTAAATTGTTTAACTTGGGTCAAACGTTTCAGGTAGCCTTCCACAAGCTTCCCACAATAAATTGGGTGAATTTTGGCCCATTCCTCCTGACAGAGCTGGTGTAACTGAGTCAGGTTTGTAGGCCTCCTTGCTCGCACACGCTTTTTCAGTTCTGCCCACACATTTTCTATAGGATTGAGATCAGGGCTTATTGATGGCCACTCCAATACCTTGACTTTGTTGTCCTTAAGCCATTTTGCCACAACTTTGGAAGTATGCTTGGGGTCATTGTCCATTTGGAAGACCCATTCGCAACCAAGATTTAACTTCCTGACTGATGTCTTGAGATGTTGCTTCAATATATCCACATAATTTTCCTTCCTCATGATGCCATCTATTTTGTGAAGTGCACCAGTCCCTCCTGCAGCAAAGCATCCCCACAGCATGATGCTGTCACCCCCGTGCTTCACGGTTGGGATGGTGTTCTTCGGCTTGCAAGCTACCCCCTTTTTCCTCCAAACATAACGATGGTCATTATGGCCAAACAGTTCTATTTTTGTTTCATCAGACAAGAGGACATTTCTCCAAAAAGTACGATCTTTGTCCCCATGTGCATTTGCAAACCGTAGTCTGGCTTTTTTATGGCTGTTTTGGAGCAGTGGCTTCTTCCTTGCTGTGCGGCCTTTCAGGTTATGTCGATAACCTTTGTACCTGTTTCCTCCAGCATCTTCACAAGGTCCTTTGCTGTTGTTCTGTGATTGATTTGCACTTTTCACACCAAAGTACGTTCATCTCTAGGAGACAGAACGCGTCTCCTTCCTGAGCGGTATGACGGCTAAGTGGTCCCATGGTGTTTATACTTGCGTACTATTGTTTGTACAGATGAACATGGTACCTTCAGGCGTTTGGAAATTGCTCCCAAGATTGAACCAGACTTGTGGAGGTCTACAATTTCTTTTCTGAGGTCTTGGCTGATTTCTTTTGATTTTCCCATGATGTCAAGCAAAGAGGCACTAAGTTTGAAGGTAGGCCTTGAAATACATCCACAGGTACACCTCCAATTGACTCAAATGATGTCAATTAGACTATCAGAAGCTTCTAAAGCCATGACATCATTTTCTGGAATTTTCCAAGCTGTTTAAAGGCACAGTCAACTTAGTGTATGTAAACTTCTGACCCACTGGTCTGTAAACAATTGTTGGAAAAATTACTTGTGTCATGCACAAAGTAGATGTCCTAACGGACTTGCCAAAACTATAGTTTGTTAACAAGAAATTTGTGGAGTGGTTGAAAAATGAGTTTTAATGACTCCAACCTAAGTGTATGTAAACTTCCGACTTCAACTGTAGCTGTGCATCAACACTCCCCATCCAGCCTGACAGAGCTTGAGAGGATCTACAGAGAAGAATGGGAGAAACTCCCCAAATACAGGTGTGCCAAGCTTGTAGCGTCATACCCAAGAAGACTCGCGGCTGTAATCGCTGCCAAAGGTGCTTCAACAAAGTACTGAGTAAAGGGTCTGAATACTTATGTAAATGTGATTTATTTTTATTTTTTATTTTTTATTTCATAAATTAGCAAACATTTCTAAAACCTTGTTTTTGCTTTGTCATTATGGGGTATTGTGTGTAGATTGTTGAAGAAAAAAAAACAATTTAATCAATTTTAGAATAAGGCTGTAACTTAACAAAATGTGAAAAAAGTCAAGGGGTCTGAATACTTTCCGAAAGCACTGTATATCTGTGATGTTCTAATTATTTCGTACCCCCTGTGTCTTACTTGCTGAAGGCCCCAGTCATCCCTGCCTGTACCTGGCATTGTTGAAAAACAAACAATAGCCTCCTAGAATAGGTTATTTTACATTCAATTTTTTGCTCAAAGCAGCCAACTAAAGTAATGTAGTTAATGTAAATTCAATCACAAAGGCTGGTCTGAGTGCATCTCCTCACAGTTTCATTCAGTAGTACAACACAATTCAAATAACATTTTATCATGGGCACAGTGGGAATTTATATCTGTGATGTTTACATTAGGTCTTACCCCCAGAGTGAGAGACAGAGTACATCCCTTCCAGCAGACCTCCTTGCTGAGGGTGGCGTTGATCATGCACTGCTTCTCGTGGGGTGATCCTGATGTTCTGCATGTCACGCCTCATGTCTAAAACATGGGGAAAAGGGGAAATAAAGTCAAAATGTTGATGCGTCTACAAGTTCAATGTTTTACACAATATTGTATCATATTTGATGAGTTACTGACCTGTCCGTCCACAGGCTCGATGTGCTGTAGTCTCCACAACTGGACGCTCACGCTCGGATCACACTGGCACAGGATGTCCATGAACCGGATTGGTCTGAAGGATGCGCTCCTGTTGGACTGGATAACAAAGAGACAGATGGTCAGTGGTGGGTCTTTTTCAATGATGTATCACGATCTTTATCTGGACAGAAAACGCATTGTTTATCATAACACAAATACACCTTGAACAATGTGACAACTGGTCCCTCAACACCCAATCCTCATACCTCATTGTTTGTTATTTTTTCCCCAATCAACAGTCTGGATCTTCCTCTTCTGCCATGGTGGATGAGCCACCTTTTCTGGTAAATACAGGGCCATTTCTCTTTCCCACCGGAAAATGTTAGCTGCAGACCCGAGTGTTGTCACTGGGTTTCCGGTCCGCCTATCTGACAGGACAGTCTAGGGTACTATTTGCCCAATGAGGTGAAGTATTGCGATGAGCGATACGACTGTACTTCTGATTCTAATTCTCAAGAGGAGAGTTAAAACCCCCAGCCGTGAAGTCGCTGAGGAGGACCAATAGTGATTTTACATTTACATCATTTAGCAGACACTCTTATCCAGAGCCACTTACAGATTGGTGCATTCAACTTATGATAGCCAGTGGGACAAGCACTTTATTTTTATTTTTATGGGGGGTGGGGGAAGAATATACTATTCCAGATATTCCTTAAAGAGGTGGGGTTTCACGTGTGTCCGGAAGGTAATACGTGTAATCCAGGCTCTGTCGCAGCCGGTCGCGACCGGGAGACTCATGGGCGGCGCACAATTGGCCCAGCGTCGTCCAGGGTAGGGGAGGGAATGGCCGGCAGGGATGTAGCTCAGTTGATAGAGCATGGCGTTTGCAACGCCAGGGTTGTGGGTTTGATTCCCACGGGGGGCATAGTATAAAAAAAAACATGTATTCACTAACTGTAAGTTGCTCTGGATAAGAGCGTCTGCTAAATGACTAAAATGTAAATGTAAAATGTAAGGTGGTCAGTGAATCCGCTGTCCTGGCGTCGTGGGGGAGCTTGTTCCACCATTGGGGTGCCAGAGCAGCGAATAGCTTTGACTGGGCTGAGCGGGAACTGTGCTTCCGTAGTGGTAGGGGAGCTACCTCGTTTGGGTGTAGGGTCTGATCAGAGCCTGAAGGTAAGGAGGTGCCGTTCCCCTCACAGCTCCGTAGGCAAGCACCATGGTCTTGTAGTAGATGCGAGCCTCAACTGGAAGCCAGTGGAGTGTGCGGAGGAACGGGGTGACATGAGAGAACTTGGGAAGGTTGAACATCAGACGGGCTGCAGCGTTCTGGATGAGTTGTAGGGGTTTAATGGCACAGGCAGGGAGCCCAGCCAACAGCGAGTTGCAGTAATCCAGACGGGAGATGACAAGTGCCTGGATTAGGACCTGTGCCACTTTCTGTGTAAGGTAGGGTCGTACTCTGCAAATGTTGTAGAGCATGAACCTGCAGGATCGGGTCACCGCTTTGATGTTAGCGAAGAACGACAGGGTGTTGTCCAGGGTCACGCCAAGGTTCTTTGCACTCTGGGAGGAGGACACAATGGAGTTGTCAACCATGATGGCGAGATCATGGAGCGGGCAGGCCTTCCCCGGGAGGAAGAGCAGCTCCGCCTTGCCGAGGTTCAGCTTGAGGTGGTGATCCGACATCCACACTGATATGTCTAACAGACATGCAGAGATGCGATTCGCCACCTGGTTATCAGAAGGGGGATCATCTGAAAGGGACTGACATGCAGGGATTTTGAGCACTGGCCAGCAGACCATGATTTCTACTAGCCCGGGTAACATTCAGGTCCTAAATCTGTGGCATGCAATGTTTTTAAAGGCACATTTTTACTGCTGTGTCAGGCTAGTTTGGCACATTTTCTACTAGCCCAGTCTGAAAAGAGATCTGGCCGTGTGGTGCCAGGACAACAACCTCTCCCTCAACGTGACCAAGACAAAGGAGATGATTGTGGACTACAGGAAAAAAAAGAGGACTGACCACGCCCCCATTCTCATCGACGGGGCTGTAGTGGAACAGGTTGAGAGCTTCAAGTTCCTTGGTGTCCACATCACCAACGAACTATCATGGTCCAAACACACCAAGACAGTCGTGAAGAGGGCACGACAAAGCCTATTCCCCCTCAGGAGACTAAAAAGATTTGGCATGGGTCCTCAGATCCTCAAAAAATTCTACAGCTGCACCATCGAGAGCATCCTGACTGGTTGCATCACCGCCTGGTATGGCAACTGCTTGGCCTCTGACCGCAAGGCACTACAGAGGGTAGTGCGTACGGCCCAGTACATCACTGGGGCAAAGCTCCCTGCCATCCAGGACCTCTATACCAGGCGGTGTCAGAGGAAGGCCCTCAAAATTGTCAAAGACTCCAGCCACCCTAGTCATAGACTGTTCTCTCTGCTACCGCACGGCAAGCGGTACCGGAGTGCCAAGTCTAGGTCCAAAAGACTTCTCAACAGCTTCTACCCCCAAGCCATAAGACTCCTGAACAGCTAATCATGGCTACCCGGACTATTTGCACTGCCCCCCCACCCCATCCTTTTTACGCTGCTGCTACTCTGTTAAGTATTTATGCATAGTCACTTTAACTCTACCCACATGTACATATTACCTCAACTACCTCAACTAGCCGGTGCCCCCGCACATTGACTCTGCAACGGTACCCCCCTGTATATATATAGCCTCCCTACTGTCACTTTATTTTACTGTATATATAGCCTCCCTACTGTCACTTTATTTTACTTCTGCTCTTTTTTTCTCAACACTTTTTTTGTTGTTGTTTTATTCTTACTTTTTTTGTTTAAAATAAATGCACTGTTGGTTAAGGGCTGTAAGTAAGCATTTCACTGTAATGTCTGCACCTGTTGTATTCGGCGCATGTGACCAATAAAATTTGATTTGATTTGATTTGATTTGAAAGTACTAGCCTTGGCCTAGCTTAATTTCCATCCCTGCTGACATGTATAAATGACTTCACAGGGCATTTGATTAGTCATGTACAACATATGCACTCATGGAACAAAATCATTTGAGTTTTCTATGGGAAAACATTGATCCCACAAGTCCCTGATCCCTGAGCTAGCTAGCCAGCTAGTTAATGTGAGCTTACCATTCATGTAGTCACACTTTTCCACGTGGTGACATGCTAGCTAATGTAAGCCCACCAGCGCATGGATATTTAGCTAACGTATAGCTAGCTAGTTACACTACATGACCAAAAGTATGTGGACACCTGCTTGTCGAACATCTCATTCCAAAATCATGGGCATTAATATGGAGTTGGTCCCCCTTTTGCTGCTATAACAGCCTCCACTCCTCTGGGAAGGCTTTCCACTAGATGTTGGAACATTGCTTTAGGGACTTGCTTCCAACCAGCCACAAGAGCATTAGTTAGGTCGGCCACTGATGTTGGGCGATTAGGCCTGGCTCGCAATCGGCGTTCCAATTCATCCCAAAGGTGTTGGATGGAGTTGAGGTCAGGGCTCTGTGCAGGACAGTCAAGTTCTTCCACGCCGATCTCGACAAACCATTTCTGTATGGACCTCGCTTTGTGCACGGGGGCATTGACATGCTGACACAGGAAAGGGCCTTCCCCAAACTGTTGCCATAAAGTTGGAAGCACAGAATCGTCTAGAATGTCATTGTATGCTGTAGCATTAAGAGTTCCCTTCACCAGAACTAAGGGGCCTAGCCCGAACCATGAAAAACAGCCCCAGACCATTATTCCACCAAACTTTACAGTTAGCTCTATGCATTGGGGCAGGTAGCGTTGTCCTGGCATCCGCCAAACCCAGATTCGTCTGTCGGACTTGTGTGCGGCTGCTCGGCCATGGAAACACATTTTATGAAGCTCCCGATTAACAGTTATTGTGCTGACATTGCTTCCAGAGGCAGTTTGGAACTCGGTAGTGAGTGTTGCAACCGAGGACAGATGATTTTTACGCGCTACGTGCTTTAGCACTCTGCGGTCCTGTTCTGTTAGCTTGTGTGGCCTACCACTTCGCGGCTGAGCCGTTGTTGCTCCTAGACGTTTCCACTTCACAATAACAGCACACAGTTGACCGGGGCAGCTCTAGCAGGGCAGAAATTTGACGAACTGACTTGTTGGAAAGGTGGCATCGTATGACGGTGCCACGTTGAAAGTCACTGAGCTCTTCAGTAAGGCCATTCTACTGCCAATGTTTGTCTTTGGAGACTGCATGGCTGTGTGCTCGATTTTATACACCTGTCAGCAACGGGTGTGGCTGAAATAGATGAATCCACTAATTTGAAGGGGTGTCCACATACTTTTGTATATATAGTGTACGTTAGCTCATTGTTCGTGTAGTCAGACTTTTCCCCAGACCCCCATGCTAGCTAGTCCATGAGTGCAAGGATATTTAACGTTAGCTAGTTAACGCTAATCGCTAACATTAGGCACATTCGCTAGCATGTCACAGCCTGTCGGGAAAGTCCGACTACACCACTGTGAGATACGGTGCAACGTTAGCTAATGTAGCCAACTAGCCAACCAAGGTGCCTAACTAGTTAGCCCACCAGGCGATATTTAGCTAGCTACAGTGCATTCGGAAAGTATTCAGACCCCTTGACTTTTTCCACATTTTGTTACGTTACAGCCTTATTCTAACATTTATTAAATTAGTTTTTTTCGTCATCAATCTATACACAATACTCCATAATGACAAACCAAAAACAGATTTGTTGACCTTTTAGCAAATTGAAAAAAAAAAAAAAAACTCAAATATTAAATTTACATAAGCTATGGTAGCTAGCTAGGTAATTATAAAAATGCTAAACAAGAATACATACAAGAAATTCCCAATATCAATTATTTACACTAGAAACTAAAAATACTATAATTACTCGCTATGTTACTTGCTACTTGTTGATGAGATTTTTGAGAAATGTGGAAGTTTTTCCCTCCCTGGACATTGAGTGATTACGTCAACACTTGCGACAGAATCTGTAGTTTTGTATGATTGCCACATTAGCGGCTAATTAGCATTTTATATTTCGGGGGTAATTACAGGTGAATATATTGATAAAAGTTACCTTGTCCGAGAGAGATTTGCGCAATTATTTTACTCCATCAAATGATTATAAAGGCAACTAGCAAGGGTAATTTTCCTAAATAAAAATTTCTTGAAAAAGAAGGCTAGTAAAGTAGTACAAGTAGTGGCTATTTTGTTGTAGTGGGATAGTAGCCTTCAGTGGAATAATAACAGTAGAAGTAATGTAGCTAGTTAAAATGCAGTCCGTGATCTTAAGCACAACAAATTCGTAAAATGTTGTACGAATTGGATTAGTACCATATCATACGAATTGCAAAAAAAAGTAGTACACAATTGGATGACATAGTACACAAAAACCGGGGACCCGTTTTAACTCATGAGCACCACTTTCCAAAACTACTGGCTGAAATTATACAAAAAGTGTGGAGCGTCACTTTAATCTTGAAGCAATTCACACAGATTATTATTTGTTTTTGTTGCAACTAATCTGAAGAACTGTGAGGTGACGTAAAGCACAGAGATGCGTAAAAACAGTGGTGCTGACACGCAGAGGCTGGAGGTGAAGTGAATCGCGTTTTAGTTTATTTGGTCTTTTCTTTAAAGCCTAAGGTTGTCGTTATTTTGGTTTTATAAGTTATTTTAGTCACTGAATGCTTTCTCTCTGATTTGTCTTGGTTGGGCCTTCATTGCTTCGTGCACCTCTCACGCGTTGCTGTTTTGAGTCGACAGCGTTGACAGTCGCTCTCACGGTGAGCCAAGTACCGTTTGGTTAGCTATTTATTGCTAGCTACCATTATTAGCATCGGGTAAGCCATTCGGAGGGTGGTTGACAAGAGGTAGCTAACGTTAGCGAGCAAGCTGCATATCGTCAATGGGCCCATGATCCTGTCATCGAATGTGTTGTAGCTAACGTTAGCTAGTTGAAGGAGAAGCTATGAGCTAACACCTGGTTGACAGCTACAGAAGAAAAGGCTAACTTGCTTTTTGCTGCGTATTGTTGTCAGTGTAAGCTGTCCATTTAAACATTCGGGAACTCAGCACTGCACCAGCAGCTGCTACCCACGCTCACGTTTGCCTGTCTGTGAACAAGAAGTAGCCAACGTTAGATGCCTTCGACTCGAAACAACCCCTCATCATAGAAGAAGCTTTCATCCAGAGAAGACTCACTCTTAACGGTAAGCGAGAGGTTCCAAATATTCTACCAACCACTGATAGAATAGCTAATCTACCTACACAACATTGAACCAAAGCCTTGATTCTCAATGAATTGTGAATAACAGCAGCACAATACAACAAAACATCTACTCATTGTTTTGATGTTGCCTTCTGGGTAAAGAACAATGCAACAGGATACTTACTGTCTTATGGTCTCAGTGTTGAGGAGTAGTGAACTACATGTAATTCAACTAGTAATGTAACTATACTGAACAAAAAATATAAATGCAACAATTTCAAAGATTTGACTGAGTTCATATAAGGAAATCAGTCAATTGAAATAGTCATTAGGCACTAATCTGTGGATTTCACGACTGGCCAGGGGTGCAGCCATGGATGGGCCAGAGAGGGCATAGGCCCGCCCACTTGGCAGCCAGGCCCACCCACTGGGGAGCCAGGCCCAGCCAATCAGAATTAGTTTTCCCCACAAAAGGGCTTTATTACAGACAGAAACACTCCTCAAGTTGAGACATCTGTGGTGTTGAGTGACACAACTGCACATTTTAGAGTGGACTTTTATTGTCCCCAGCACAAGGTGCACATGTGTAATGATCATGCTGTTTAATCAGCTTCTTGATATGCCACAACTGTTAGGTGGATGGATTATCTTGGCAAAGGAGAAATGCTCACAAACAGGGTTGTAAACAAATTTGTGCACAAAATTTGAGATAAATAACATTTTTGTGCGTATGGAACATTTCGGGGATCTTTTATTTCAGCTCATGAAACATGGGACCAGCACTTTTACATGTTGCGTTTTAATATTTTTGTTCAGTGTACATTTTGTAGTAACTTGGACTGGTGGTAGTTGAACTGAATTCAAATCTAGGTAGTGTTTTCAGTAGTTCATTTTTTATTTTTTTTTGCCATATAGCGGTGTAGATAACTACTGGAACTACACACTACTTTGTTTTTGTGTGCAATAATTGACATTTTTACAAGTTTCAACTGACAGCGACTCGACGCTGTCCACCCACACCAGCACTCTACCCGCTAGGCTACCTGCTGAGTATGCATGGGTAGATGCTGCCTAGCTCCCTAACTCTAAATTGGTGTCAGGTTGTCGTGGATTGACTGTGGTTTTAGAGAATAATCTCTTTCGCTCTCTCTCTCTCATCCACCTCAGCTATTGGACTGGTGTCAGTAGCCTAACTAGTCTTGGGTATATCAACATTAAACACGTATGGAAATATGCTGTTTCTCCTATCAATTTGGACTTACTTTTTAGCCTGTTTTTATTTTGAATTGGAAAATGAAAAAGTCTATCATAAGTTTGTTCCGTGTATTACTATGTTCTATAACTGAAGGGTTTACAGACTAGATGACACAGATCATTGATAGACCTATAGATGGAAGTAGTATATACAGTGACAATGTTTTATTGATTTGGCTCTCTACTCCAGTGACACATTTTTGTTGTTGATTTGTTTCTGTCCAGACTGTCAGCTTTAATTTGAGGGTATTTTCATCCATATCGGGTGAACCGTTTAGAAATTACAGGACTTTTTGTATATAGTCCCCCCCCCCCCCCGTAGCTGCAGTAGTAGTAGTAGCAGTAGTAGTAGCAGCAGTAGTAGTAGCAGCAGTAGTAGTAGTAGCAGCAGTAGTAGTAGCAGCAGTAGTAGTAGCAGCAGTCATAGCAGCAGTAGTAGTAGTCATAGCAGTAGTAGTAGTCATAGCAGCAGCAGCAGTAGCAACAGCAGAGAGAGTTGCTTTTTCTAGAGAGATTTGAGGAGCTATTTATAGATCTCTGCCTAAGCACAGAGCTGAGGTACTACCGCTGCTGCTTCTCTCTCTCTTCCTCTCTCCCCTCTCTTTCTCATGCATTCTCACTCTCTCTCCCTCCTCTGCCCCCGCTCTATCTCTCTCCCTCTCGCTATCCCCCATGCTGTCTTTCCCTCCACTGCTTGCTAGATGTGAATAATTGATCAGAACTGGAGGCAGGGAGGGAGGAGGTGACTGGTTGCATGGTCCTGGGTCCAGGCTTACATTGTGTGGTGTTTATTTGGATACCCATAAAAAAAAAAATGATATACACAAAACATGACAAGTAACAAAACACTGATAGACAAGGACAGTCACATATGTAAAATGCAACGATATACAAACAATGCACAGTGTGTGTGTGTAGTGTGTTGGTTGCATGGCTGTGGGTCCATTACTGTCACTGCTGTGAAGGAAGGGGAATAAGGCAGCAAGACAGGAAACCGTATGGAGGGAGAGAAACTGGATAAGTCATCACTCCATCACTATTAGATGAGCTATCTCAGAGCCACTATAGGTCCAAACAAACAGCGCTTAAAGCATCGTTTGTTTTGAGCGTTTTCTAAATGGCAGAATTTGATTTTTGGCTATGGCTGCTGGTCGTTTTGTATTTTTTTGGGGGGGGGGATTGGAAGTTTGTCAATTTAGAACCACTGTGTGTAACCCATAGTGTAAACCCTGCTGATGTCAATATGCTAACACATCTGCTGCCATGGTGTCCCCGGCCTCGACCTAACCAGCCTATATGGACAGTACAACACACTATAGTCCTCCAATTACCTCATCAATTCAAACAATTGAACTTTTTTGATTCCCAGAAATGCCATCTTCAATTACCAAATCAAGGCATTACCAAAAGCCCCAGTTGGTGGTTAAAAGCCAACTAGGCCCATCTCACACCCTTATCTTCAGGTTACGCTATGCCCTGCACTGTATATAACTATTTTCTGCACTAAACTATTTTTACTCTGTGTTTTCATAATGGTTGTATGGCACCCTAATGACAAGGGTTCCCAGGCTAGCCCCTCATTAAAGCCGTGCATCCATCGGCCCATGTTACTGTTAACCAATAACCAGTCAGCATAGGTGACGTCTTTGGATCATACAGCATGCATTAGGCTAGTAACAGACGCCTTGAAAGGAGGACGAGGAGGCTCTGAAGGCATTAGCCTGCAAGCATTAGGTATCTAGCTAGGTACTTATCCTGTACACATGACCGGTCAACCTGAGATGAACCTGTTCTGCTGCGTTGGGGTCAATTATATTTAGGATACATTTTTTTTGGATTAAAAAACATTTTTAACCCCGCTGTTCTGACCTTGGCCAATGGGACTCTGTGATACTGGCTATCCTGACCTGTGATCCAGGCTTTCTTCCACTGATGCTGCTGGGGGTGGGGTGGAATTTGGCCTTTACTACTATAGGCCATATAAACGCATTGAATAACCCATTCACAAATAGCAAAAAAAGGTGTTGAAGTGTCTGTCCTATATCAGGAAATATTAAAGTATTTCTGGACACATATTTAACGCCTTTTTGTTGGTACAAAACTACCTCCATACTTCCATTCATTTGTATGGGTTACCTTTAGATGAGTCCCGTGACACTTGTGGGGGTCGTACAGTGGGGGAAAAAAAGTATTTAGTCAGCCACCAATTGTGCAAGTTCTCCCACTTAAAAAGATGAGAGAGGCCTGTAATTTTCATCATAGGTACACGTCAACTATGACAGACAAAATGAGAAGAAAAAAATCCAGAAGATCACATTGTAGGATTTTTAATGAATTTATTTGCAAATTATGGTGGAAAATAAGTATTTGGTCAATAACACACGTTTCTCAATACTTTGTTATATACCCTTTGTTGGCAATGACACAGGTCAAACGTTTTCTGTAAGTCTTCACAAGGTTTTCACACACTGTTGCTGGTATTTTGGCCCATTCCTCCATGCAGATCTCCTCTAGAGCAGTGATGTTTTGGGGCTGTCGCTGGGCAACACAGACTTTCAACTCCCTCCAAAGATTTTCTATGGGGTTGAGATCTGGAGACTGGCTAGGCCACTCCAGGACCTTGAAATGCTTCTTACGAAGCCACTCCTTTGTTGCCCGGGCAGTGTGTTGGGGATCATTGTCATGCTGAAAGACCCAGCCACGTTTCATCTTCAATGCCCTTGCTGATGGAAGGAGGTTTTCACTCAAAATCTCACGATACATGGCCCCATTCATTCTTTCCTTTACACGGATCAGTCGTCCTGGTCCCTTTGCAGAAAAACAGCCCCAAAGCATGATGTTTCCACCCCCATGCTTCACAGTAGGTATGGTGTTCTTTGGATGCAACTCAGCATTCTTTGTCCTCCAAACACGACGAGTTGAGTTTTTACCAAAAAGTTCTATTTTGGTTTCATCTGACCAAATGACATTCTCCCAATCCTCTTCTGGATCATCCAAATGCACTCTAGCAAACTTCAGACGGGCCTGGACATGTACTGGCTTAAGCAGGGGGACACGTCTGGCACTGCAGGATTTGAGTCCCTGGCGGCGTAGTGTGTTACTGATGGTAGGTTTTGTTACTTTGGTCCCAGCTCTCTGCAGGTCATTCACTAGGTCCCCCGTGTGGTTCTGGGATTTTTGCTCACCGTTCTTGTGATCATTTTGACCCCACGGGGTGAGATCTTGCGTGGAGCCCCAGATCGAGGGAGATTATCAGTGGTCTTGTATGTCTTCCATTTCCTAATAATTGCTCCCACAGTTGATTTCTTCAAACCAAGCTGCTTACTTATTGCAGATTCAGTCTTCCCAGCCTGGTGCAGGTCTACAATTTTGTTTCTGGTGTCCTTTGACAGCTCTTTGGTCTTGGCCATAGTGGAGTTTGGAGTGTGACTGTTTGAGGTTGTGGACAGGTGTCTTTTATACTGATAACAAGTTCAAACAGGTGCCATTAATACAGGTAACGAGTGGAGGACAGAGGAGCCTCTTAAAGAAGAAGTTACAGGTCTGTGAGAGTTATAAATCTTGCTTGTTTGTAGGTGACCAAATACTTATTTTCCACCATAATTTGCAAATAAATTCATTAAAAATCCTACAATGTGATTTTCTGGATTTTTTTTCTCAATTTGTCTGTCATAGTTGACGTGTACCTATGATGAGAATTACAGGCCTCTCTCATCTTTTTAAGTGGGAGAACTTGCACAATTGGTGGCTGACTAAATACTTTTTTCCCCCAATGTATATATTGGGGAAATAGGCCATTCGGATGCTACAAAGTTTTTTTGAGAAGACCGATTTTCGGGATGTCTCATGGCCTGATGAACACCGCTCGGCCACCTTCCACTGCAGATGTGGTGTGTCAATAGACTCTTAAGGAACATGCAGTGAGGGCTTGTTACAGTGAAGGCTTGTTGCAGTGCTGCGGTGAGGGCTTGTTGCAGTGAGGGCTTGCTGCAGAGAGGGCTTGTTGCAGTGAAGGCTTGTTGCAGTGCTGCGGTGTGAGCTTGTTGCAGAGCTGCGGTGTGGCCTTGCTGCGGTGAGGGCTTGTTGCAGTGAGGGCTTGTTGCAATGAGGGCTTGTTGCAGTGCTGCGGTGAGGGCTTGCTGCAGTGAAGGCTTGTTGCAGTGCTGCAGGGTGTGGGCTTGTTGCAGTGAGGGCTTGCTGTGCTTCAGTGAGGGCTTGTTGCTGTGCTACAGTGAGGGCTTGTTGCTGTGCTACAGTGAAGGCTTGTTGCTGTGCTACATTGAGGGTTTGCTGCAGTGAGGGCTTGTTGTAGGGAGAACTAAAGGAAGGGGATGCAAATCCATCCGTCTTTAGAGAATGATCTTTTCCCACTAATCAGGTGTCTTGCTTGTTGTTCTTGCATTCAGTTTGTTTTCATCCAAAGGCCACCGAATGAGACTAGTGTAACAGACAGAGAGAGAATCCAGCTTAGTTTATTGTAAATAAGAGAGGACTTCATTGTTAGAGATGATGGTCACATGACACATGACAGGCTATACAGCAAGGGGAGGCAATGTAAACCTTGAGTGGGTGAGTTGAGGAATGAACATTTAATTGTCTGCTATTTCTGAGAGCGAGAGAGAGAGATCTCTCTCTGTCTCTGTTGTGCTTCATTCAGAAAAAAAGGGGGCTGTCAAGTTGTCCTTCCTTCCTCTTGTTCTCAAAACCCTTGCAGCGAGGTAGAATAGAGTAGCTAGGAAGTGTAGAGCGAGCGAGGGCAGTGACAGACAGTGGTCCCAGCCCTAAAATAAGCTTTAGGCTAGCGGTAGCTAGCTAGATGACCGTGGGGGATGGAATCTCCTCTCTCTTACTCCAGCTAGTTTTCTGTGACTTGTTCACTGTGACTTCCACAGCAGCAGCTACAGTAGAATAGAGCGTTACCTTTTTGTCTCTCAGACAACAGATCCTTCCTACGTCCTGCAAAACCATCTCTGCATGGGAGCTGCACAACTCTAAACACAGTAAGCTGTGTGTGTGTGTGTGTGTGTGTGTGTGTGCTGCTGTGTTTTTTTTATTTTTAACACACATTTACCGTTATCTCGGGATGTGTCCTATTCGATGGACTGCCTTAGCTTATAATCACCTTGTATCTGGCTCTGTTTGTCTCATCTCTTTTGTAATGTTGCTAAGGTATGACTTAGCTCTCATGCTCTGTGTTCCATGACATCTTGATCTATCAGGAGCTACGCTTTTATAAAGTACGCTTTTATAAAGTACGCTTTTATAGTCTTTGTAATGACTCTTCTGTAGATGTGTTAAGCTCTGAAGCTCTGTTCACCTGCATTGGTTTTTAGATGTTGCTAGGCTGTGGTTTGAAAGCTGTGATTTCTATTTATTTATTGTAATGTAAAGAGACTGCATGAAAGCACTGACTATGTACTGTAGGCCAATGGATGGTTCTATTATATTACTGATGCATGTAGGCTATGCTGCATCTGTATGGCTTTATATGTATTGAGTTAGTGTCTCGGGTGTGTGTGTGTGTGTGGGTGGATTGACACTGACTCACTCACTCAGTCACTCTTTGGTAAAGCCAGTGCTGAGGTAATGAGGAATTCCCTGCTACTGCGTCGTCCTGTGGGTGGAAGAGAGGGGAGAGGGAGGAAAGGATGGAGTCGGGGGGTGGAGAGTTAACAGGAAGGGGGCATCACTTTGGAACCATAGAGCAGAGAGGAGGGGAGATGAGGGAGGAAGGGAGACTGGGTAAGGGGAGCGAGGGAGGGAGGGAGACTGGGATAGAGGAGCGAGGGAGGAAGGAAGGGAGACTGGGATAGAGGAGCGAGGGAGGAAGGGAGACTGGGATAGAGGAGCGAGGGAGGGAGACTGGGTTAGAGGAGCGAGGGAGGAAGGGAGACTGGGATAGAGGAGCGAGGGAGGGAGACTGGGTTAGAGGAGCGAGGGAGGAAGGGAGACTGGGATAGAGGAGCGAGGGAGGGAGGGAGACTGGGTTAGAGGAGCGAGGGAGGAAGGGAGACTGGGTTAGAGGAGCGAGGGAGGGAGGGAGACTGGGATAGAGGAGCGAGGGAGGAAGGAAGACTGGGATAGAGGAGCGAGGGAGGAAGGGAGACTGGGATAGAGGAGCGAGGGAGGGAGGGAGACTGGGATAGAGGAGCGAGGGAGGGAGGGAGACTGGGATAGAGGAGCGAGGGAGGAAGGAAGGGAGACTGGGATAGAGGAGCGAGGGAGGAAGGGAGACTGGGTTAGAGGAGCGAGGGAGGAAGGGAGACTGGGATAGAGGAGCGAGGGAGGAAGGGAGACTGGGTTAGAGGAGCGAGGGAGGAAGGGAGACTGGGATAGAGGAGCGAGGGAGGAAGGGAGACTGGGATAGAGGAGCGAGGGAGGGAGACTGGGTTAGAGGAGCGAGGGAGGAAGGGAGACTGGGATAGAGGAGCGAGGGAGGAAGGGAGACTGGGTTAGAGGAGCGAGGGAGGGAGACTGGGTTAGAGGAGCGAGGGAGGAAGGGAGACTGGGTTAGAGGAGCGAGGGAGGAAGGGAGACTGGGATAGAGGAGCGAGGGAGGAAGGGAGACTGGGATAGAGGAGCGAGGGAGGGAGACTGGGTTAGAGGAGCGAGGGAGGAAGGGAGACTGGGATAGAGGAGCGAGGGAGGAAGGGAGACTGGGATAGAGGAGCGAGGGAGGGAGACTGGGTTAGAGGAGCGAGGGAGGAAGGGAGACTGGGATAGAGGAGCGAGGGAGGAAGGGAGACTGGGATAGAGGAGCGAGGGAGGGAGACTGGGTTAGAGGAGCGAGGGAGGAAGGGAGACTGGGATAGAGGAGCGAGGGAGGAAGGGAGACTGGGATAGAGGAGCGAGGGAGGAAGGGAGACTGGGTTAGAGGAGCGAGGGAGGGAGGGAGACTGGGATAGAGGAGCGAGGGAGGAAGGGAGACTGGGATAGAGGAGCGAGGGAGGAAGGGAGACTGGGATAGAGGAGCGAGGGAGGAAGGGAGACTGGGTTAGAGGAGCGAGGGAGGAAGGGAGACTGGGATAGAGGAGCGAGGGAGGAAGGGAGACTGGGTTAGAGGAGCGAGGGAGGAAGGGAGGAAGGGAGACTGGGATAGAGGAGCGAGGGAGGGAGGAAGGGAGACTGGGATAGAGGAGCGAGGGAGGGAGACTGGGTTAGAGGAGCGAGGGAGGGAGGAAGGGAGACTGGGATAGAGGAGCGAGGGAGGGAGGAAGGGAGACTGGGTTAGAGGAGCGAGGGAGGAAGGAAGGGAGACTGGGATAGAGGAGCGAGGGAGGAAGGGAGACTGGGATAGAGGAGCGAGGGAGGAAGGGAGACTGGGTTAGAGGAGCGAGGGAGGGAGGAAGGGAGACTGGGATAGAGGAGCGAGGGAGGAAGGGAGACTGGGATAGAGGAGCGAGGGAGGGAGGGAGGAAGACTGGGATAGAGGAGCGAGGGAGGAAGGGAGACTGGGATAGAGGAGCGAGGGAGGGAGGGAGACTGGGATAGAGGAGCGAGGGAGGGAGGGAGACTGGGTTAGAGGAGCGAGGGAGGAAGGGAGACTGGGTTAGAGGAGCGAGGGAGGGAGGGAGGAAGACTGGGATAGAGGAGCGAGGGAGGAAGGGAGACTGGGATAGAGGAGCGAGGGAGGGAGGAAGGGAGACTGGGTTAGAGGAGCGAGGGAGGGAGGAAGGGAGACTGGGATAGAGGAGCGAGGGAGGGAGGAAGGGAGACTGGGTTAGAGGAGCGAGGGAGGGAGGAAGGGAGACTGGGATAGAGGAGCGAGGGAGGGAGGAAGGGAGACTGGGATAGAGGAGCGAGGAAGGGAGACTGGGATAGAGGAGCGAGGGAGGGAGGAAGGGAGACTGGGTTAGAGGAGCGAGGGAGGGAGGGAGGAAGACTGGGATAGAGGAGCGAGGGAGGAAGGGAGACTGGGTTAGAGGAGCGAGGGAGGGAGGAAGGGAGACTGGGATAGAGGAGCGAGGGAGGAAGGAAGGGAGACTGGGTTAGAGGAGCGAGGGAGGGAGGGAGGGAGACTGGGATAGAGGAGCGAGGGAGGAAGGGAGACTGGGATAGAGGAGCGAGGGAGGGAGGGAGGGAGACTGGGATAGAGGAGCGAGGGAGGGAGGGAGACTGGGTTAGAGGAGCGAGGGAGGGAGGGAGGGAGACTGGGATAGAGGAGCGAGGGAGGGAGGAAGGGAGACTGGGATAGAGGAGCGAGGGAGGGAGGAAGGGAGACTGGGTTAGAGGAGCGAGGGAGGGAGGGAGGGAGACTGGGATAGAGGAGCGAGGGAGGAAGGGAGACTGGGATAGAGGAGCGAGGGAGGGAGGGAGGGAGACTGGGATAGAGGAGCGAGGGAGGAAGGGAGACTGGGATAGAGGAGCGAGGGAGGGAGGGAGGGAGACTGGGATAGAGGAGCGAGGGAGGGAGGAAGGGAGACTGGGTTAGAGGAGCGAGGGAGGGAGGGAGGGAGACTGGGATAGAGGAGCGAGGGAGGAAGGGAGACTGGGATAGAGGAGCGAGGGAGGGAGGGAGGGAGACTGGGATAGAGGAGCGAGGGAGGGAGGGAGACTGGGTTAGAGGAGCGAGGGAGGGAGGGAGGGAGACTGGGATAGAGGAGCGAGGGAGGGAGGAAGGGAGACTGGGATAGAGGAGCGAGGGAGGGAGGGAGGAAGACTGGGATAGAGGAGCGAGGGAGGAAGGGAGACTGGGATAGAGGAGCGAGGGAGGGAGGGAGGGAGACTGGGATAGAGGAGCGAGGGAGGGAGGAAGGGAGACTGGGTTAGAGGAGCGAGGGAGGAAGGGAGACTGGGATAGAGGAGCGAGGGAGGGAGGGAGGGAGACTGGGTTAGAGGAGCGAGGGAGGGAGGGAGGGAGACTGGGATAGAGGAGCGAGGGAGGGAGGGAGGGAGACTGGGATAGAGGAGCGAGGGAGGGAGGGAGACTGGGTTAGAGGAGCGAGGGAGGAAGGGAGACTGGGATAGAGGAGCGAGGGAGGGAGGGAGACTGGGATAGAGGAGCGAGGGAGGGAGGGAGACTGGGATAGAGGAGCGAGGGAGGGAGGGAGGGAGACTGGGATAGAGGAGCGAGGGAGGAAGGGAGACTGGGATAGAGGAGCGAGGGAGGGAGGGAGACTGGGTTAGAGGAGCGAGGGAGGGAGGGAGGGAGACTGGGATAGAGGAGCGAGGGAGGAAGGGAGACTGGGATAGAGGAGCGAGGGAGGAAGGAAGGGAGACTGGGTTAGAGGAGCGAGGGAGGGAGGGAGGGAGACTGGGATAGAGGAGCGAGGGAGGAAGGAAGGGAGACTGGGTTAGAGGAGCGAGGGAGGAAGGGAGACTGGGATAGAGGAGCGAGGGAGGAAGGGAGACTGGGATAGAGGAGCGAGGGAGGGAGGAAGGGAGACTGGGATAGAGGAGCGAGGGAGGGAGGAAGGGAGACTGGGATAGAGGAGCGAGGGAGGGAGGGAGGCTGGGATAGAGGAGCGAGGGAGGAAGGGAGACTGGGATAGAGGAGCGAGGGAGGGAGACTGGGTTAGAGGAGCGAGGGAGGAAGGGAGACTGGGATAGAGGAGCGAGGGAGGAAGGGAGACTGGGATAGAGGAGCGAGGGAGGAAGGGAGACTGGGATAGAGGAGCGAGGGAGGAAGGGAGACTGGGATAGAGGAGCGAGGGAGGGAGACTGGGTTAGAGGAGCGAGGGAGGAAGGGAGACTGGGATAGAGGAGCGAGGGAGGAAGGGAGACTGGGATAGAGGAGCGAGGGAGGAAGGGAGACTGGGATAGAGGAGCGATGGAGGAAGGGAGACTGGG